>NC_053393.1:131864345-132017108 GCF_905171765.1 Bufo bufo
ACTATGGGATCAGTTCTGGCTTTCAGCATTTTCTACTTCACACCAGATGGGAACTGAACCAGATCCAGACATATCTGACATTTTTATGGCCTTCTACAATGTTCAGTATACATTACTCTACAATGTTTATCTTAAATATTTGATAGGTACTTTAAATGTTACAAAATATAGAGTCATATCAAAACAACAGAAAATGAATTCATCGCCTGTATGAGAACGATGTTATAGATTGATGATGATATTTATTATATATTTTACATCATGTATAAGTATAAACCAAAAAGAAATGTTATTAAAAAGTCATTTTACAATGATAACGAATAATGAACTAATAATAATGTTATTACTTATACTGATACAGTACTTTGATGATTCTGTATCCATGAAAATTGTTTTCATTATTGGTTTTATTTTTGTTTTATTTTACTATCATTGTTTGTTTTTACCAAACTGTAGTGTAGTATTAGATTACAATTATAAACGGTACCTTTGTGAGATGATAGAGATCAGTAATAGTAAGGGCTCATTCAGACGGCGCTATGCTGTCCGCAAAAATGCGGATCTGCTTTTTTGCGGATTAAATGCTGCCCCATTCACTTCTATGGGGCCCTTTTCTTCTATTGCACGGCTCAGCAAAAAAAAAATGAAACATGTCTTATACTTGTCAGTGAAAATCCGGACATGGCCCTATTGAAGTCTATGGATCAGCAAAAAAAATGGAATGCAATCCGTTTTATTGCGGACATGCTGAACTGTCTGCAAAAAAACGGATCCGCATTTTTGCGGACAGCATACGGCCGTCTGAATGAGCCCTAAGTCAGAGCAACTGGACTTCTTGAACAAATTCAGTTTCTCTGACTTATTACTAACGCCACTGTCAGTGAATGTATGCCAGGGGGTTGCTTGGATAGACAGATACATTAGATAGATAGATAGATAGATAGATAGATAGATAGATAGATAGATAGATAGATAGATAGATAGATAGATAGATAGATAGATAGATAGATAGATAGATAGACAGATACATTAGATAGATAGATAGATAGATAGATAGATAGATAGATAGATAGATAGATAGATAGATAGATAGATAGATTCTATCAACGTTCCTGTATTGTGAAGAAATCTCATTAAATAAAAGTAGGAAGTGTCATGTATTCTAGAATATTCTCTCATCTGTGCTTTGTAAAGTCGATGCCAAGGATCTGATGGTCATTTCCATGAGGACTATCCATGGACAACATGTGTAATAATTTTATCTTTTACTGCTATGCATTCTCATTCTGGCACATGGGAAGGCACCCTAATACAAGAACGTGATATGATTTGACTCATGCAACTTTCAATCATCTCATCTGGAAGGGATAAAACAAGTCCTGGCTTCTACAAAGCCAACACTGTCATTTGCTTTTAATTTGTCTCCAAGACTTGATGCTTGCAGGAAGATGTCTTCCTCTAGGTGTATGGTAAATGGCAGTAATTCCTAATTAAGTCCCCCGTTACTATCAGTAAATTTGATACAAGCAGACAATAGAACAATACATAATTAAGAAAAAACATACAATTGAGGTATTACTTAGTAATCAGCACATTTGCATGCAGTGATCTCCTCTGATACAAGTGCATTGTCTAAAATGTAACATGTAAATAAAGTTAAAAAGCTTCACATTTCCCTGGATTGTTGTCAGAAATGAGTGAAGGTCTAAGCCCTGGAAGTATTGTGACCGCACCGCAGGTAGGATCCCACTGCCTGCCCACCTTGGGTTATATTGTCAATGACACGTCCATGCCATGACAACATTTGACAGCTCTCCTCATTCACAGTGAACCCCTGACATTAGATTTGCCTACAATGTAGCAGGATTGCTTGGAAGATACTCCATAGGTAAAGGTAAACAGCTCTTTGATGTGATTCCCTTTACTGATGAGCTTAGGCGATTAGAAGACAATGAAGTTGTTAGTTCATTAGATCTATAAAATTAAGGCCGTGCCGGGCAGTGCTGCCCACCTGCATTGAATAGTCCCCTTATCCTAACTATATCAATCACAGCATGGAGTAGCAATCATTTCGGGACAGGATGTATTTCAGGCTCCTGCAACTATCCTGCACAGTGACCTGACTTCATTTACAGAAGATAATATCATACGTAAGCCTATTACAAATAACCTTGCTAGTCTTAGTAAAGCATTTAGACATCCTCTCAGTGTAGTACTTGATTGAATTACAACAAATGTTTCCTATGGTTAAACACAGGCAAGCAATAAGCTCTGCTTCTGGGTGAGAAAATACAGCGTTGTGGATTCATTTACTGATATATGACTTGTCCCTGTCAAAACTATAGTGGATGGAGAGGTAAGAGTCCCGTCAAATTATCGGGAACAAACCATTTGTTCCTGATAATTCTTTTTCAATCAATCGTTGTAAAAAGGCCATATGAAAGAGAATGTTACAGATTTACAGATTTTATTTTGGTTATTAGGATTTATCCAAATTCTCAAAAAAAAAATATTTCTTTTTGTAGGAAAACTGGTAAACCATTGGGCAATTCTTCCAGTGCAAAGGAGGCAAAAATCTGACACAAGGGTCAAGATTTTTCTGACGTTTGGGCAGTGCGAGCGCCGATGAGTGATAACACACCCATCACCAGTTCCTACTCCTACAATCTAGCTTTTTCACTACATCTGTCATCTCAATTTCAGGTGGCATAATTTGCACCGCAGCATTTATTTTTTATTTTTGCTCTGTCACATCTTTAACTCCGCCCAATGCCAATCTATACACGTCCAATCCTACCCAGCCCCCTCAGTGCCCCCTCACAGCAGTTATGCCCCCTTAGGCCTCTTTCACACTTGCGTTGTCCGGATCCGGCGTGTACTCCACTTGCCGGAATTACACTCCGGATCCGGAAAAACGCAAGTGTACTGTAAGCATTTGAAGACGGAACCGTCTTCCAAATGCTTTCAGTGTTACTATGGCACCCAGGACGCTATTAAAGTCCTGGTTGCCATAGTAGGAGCGGGGAGCGGGGGAGCGGTATACTTACAGTCCGTGCGGCTCCCGGGGCGCTCCAGAATAACGTCAGAGCGCCCCATGCGCATGGATGACGTGATCCATGCGATCATGTGATCCATGCGCTTGGGGCGCTCTGACGTCACTCTGGAGCGCCCCGGGAGCCGCACGGACGGTAAGTATGCTGCTCCCCCGCTCCCCGCTACGCTTTACCATGGCTGCCAGGACTTTAGCGTCCCGGCAGCCATGGTAACCACTCTGAAAAAGCTAAATGTCGGCTCCGGCAATGCGCGAAATGACGTTTAGCTTAAGGCCGGATCCGGATCAATGCCTTTCAATGGGCATTAATTCCGGATCCGGCCTTGCGGCAAGTGTTCCGGATTTTTGGCCGGAGCAAAAAGCGCAGCATGCTGCGGTATTTTCTCCGGCCAAAAAACGTTCCGTTCCGGAACTAAAGACATCCTGATGCATCCTGAACGGATTACTCTCCATTCAGAATGCATTAGGATAATCCTGATCAGGATTCTTCCGGCATAGAGCCCCGAAGACGGAACTCTATGCCGGAAGACAAGAACGCAAGTGTGAAAGAGCCCTTAGTTATGACTCCCTTACAACAGTGACTCCTGTACTGTTAGTAAAATAAAAAAAAGTAATACTCACCTACTATATAAATTTGGTATCACTGTAATCATACCAACACACAAAATTAAGATAACATATAATTTTTACCGCAGTGGGAACAATGTAAAAACAAATACCACAAAACAATGGAGGAATTGGTTTTTTTCCCCCAATCTCACCCCATTTACCCCTTTTCTCCATCTTCCCACTACATTGCATGCAATATTAAATGGCTATGGAAAAATAAAAATAAAATTATGACTCCTGGAAGGTAGGGAGGAAAAAACTAACACGAAAGAAAGGAAAATGGCTGTGTGACGAAGGGGTTAAGTGAATCCTTCGGCAGTCCATGCATCTAGAAGGATATGTACACCGCCATGGCTGCTGTAGATGTCAGCCTTCATGTACCCCAGGAAACTGGCGTAAATGATGATAGTTTTGCACACACCACACCCAGGCTCCTGGTCGTGGCAAGGGTGGTGGGAAATTGGTAAATGTGCAAAAAAATATATTCTGCAAAGAGCATTCAAAAAGTTGCATATCTGAGCTTTGTGACTTTTTAAAGCCAGAAAACTAGCAAATAAGAGATGATAAATCTCTCCCCGTGTGTTTTACCACTAACAGTTTCTATACAGAAGGTGTTCTCTAAAAGCTGAGTGGCCTGTGTTTCATATTTCCCATAGACATTTCAGTAACATCTGGAGGTGGCGTTTTCATAGCAAAAAAACGCTGCAAAAAATGCTTGCGTGAAAAAAAACACAAAAAATACAAAAAGTATAAAACGTAGCCTTTATTATGCTAATTAAAACAACCCCACAAAAAACATATATTGAACAAAACAAATAATAATGAATACGATAGGGACACAATGGTCATCAATCCTCTACGATATAGGAAGGGGCAGTCCCATAGGCAGGGTGATAATAGTTGATTGGGGATCTTTCCCTAATACTCACCCTATACCATATGTCCCTGCCTAAAGAACGGAATGGCCGCCCCGATAGGGGCGATCCCGTATTCAGGAACCTCCTATAAGCCCTAGGATGGCCCTGAAAACAGGTGATACAGGCAAACCATGATAAGGTGGCCCATAGGTATATATTGTGGCCTAATCTACACAAAATAATAAGCGCTGAATACATCAAAGATACTTAAGTCAAATCAATGATAGAGTTCACAAATATGCATATCGGGGCAGCCATTCCGTTCTTTAGGCAGGGACATATGGTATAGGGTGAGTATTAGGGAAAGATCCCCAATCGACTATTATCACCCTGCCTATGGGACTGCCCCTTCCTATATCGTGGAGGATTGATGACCATTGTGTCCCTATAGTATTCATTATTATTTGTTTTGTTAAATATATGTTTTTTGTGGGGTTGTTTTAATTAGCACAATAAATGCTACACTTTATACTTAGGTGGTACTCTGTGATAGTATTACTTGTAATTATACCACTTTAGGATATCTTCCCTCTGACGGGTTATTGTCTTAGCTGTGACACTCCTGTGTAAAAAAAAAAGCTAGAAAATGTGTAATGATATGTGAAAAAACGATACGTGAAAGTGCCCTCCGATCAGTCTTGTGGTACGGTTTATTTGCCATTTAATTGATGTAATTAGTCTGCAAATGTCTAACAATATTACATTAGTGAGAAAATAGTACATTACGTATAGAAATATAGTGATTGTTTCATACTTCATAATATATTTACTCAACTTACATATAACTGACTGCCAGAACTACTACTTTTATAAGTGACTGGAAATCTAATTTTTCATATACAGAACATATCTATTTTTCTTGCACTAAAACAGTGTATAAGCTGCTACAGATGTCTGCAAGAGAGCTGCATTATATCGCCATCTATTGGTCATAAGGGGGCTTGTGTTTTCAAGTTCGGCATGCAAGGTTCGGGTTACCTAAGGATTTTGTTATAGATACTGCTACCATGGACCATAAGTTATGGTCCGTAGTAGCGGAATCCAAAACGGAATTCGGAGATAACTCAAACCTTGTACGCCAAACTTGAAAACACAAGTTCGCTCAACACTATCAAAGAACTAAAAAGTCAACCGAACCTTCATTGCCCTAAGTCGGATTCATATCCACAAAGTGGATATCGCCACTGGTCTTGTGCAGGGTGCCGACACTGCTATACTTGGCACTTTGACTTCCTTTGACATAAGGGCCGCACTGTTACCACCCGAGATTTTACTCCCCTTAGGCCACTGTCACTTAGGGGCCTTAATAAGCTTTACAAATCCTAATAAAAACCCTGCCCCCTGCGGTTTATCCTTGTCCTGCATTGAGTGGTGGACTTACATGCTCAGTAGCTTTCCTGCTCCCTCCCACCTCACCTAGTTCCTGATGTAGTGATCTCATGAGGAAGAAGGTGAAGACGCCTTTCATTCATTTATCCATCCCTACTTCTAAATTCATATAGCTATATCTCTCTAGACAGTGGAGAAGGAAATTACATACCATAAGTATCTCTGGGGCCCTATGTGAGGGATTAAATTTTTTGTGCAGGGGAGAAAAGGTTAACTAGAGCTAATTGCAAGGCTTCCTGGAAGATGCAGGTGCTTGATGAGCTACTGCCCACCCACAGAAAGGCAAGCAAGTCCTCCAGATAAAAAAAAGTTTTACATTTATGGGATAATCCCTTTAAAGGGGCTACCCCAGGAACCATCTTTCTCTGTAAAGCACAGTTATACACACCCTGATGCTGGTGAATAATATTTATCAAGACAGCTTGTAAATCACTAAATTTCATACATTTATCTTACCTTCTCACCCTTGTAGATAGCATCTAAGGGAGGCAATAGTGTCCTGGTATATAATAGGGCTCAATATCAATATCTACACTGACAAGCAAAGAACATGTCTCTTTGCTCAATAAATGTACTGTATTCTCTTCCTGTCAGTGTGAAAGATTATCAAAAAGCCCCATCTGTGATATGCCCATAGCACCTACGGTACTGGAGGTGCTATCATCTCTTCTTGTCAGAGTAGAGTACCATGGTGAATGCTCAGGAAATCCTTTGACAAGCAGAGAAGGCACTGAAGAATATGGAACTGCCTGATCACCAACATGGATCTCTGTGGCACTGAAGATGAGGAAACCAAGCATACAACTGGGGCATGGGTTTCCACCTCTGAACACATATAAAGGTAAACTTATTATGAGGGTGAAGCTAAAGTGCTAGGTGGCACTATGAAGTGTAATATCTCTACACAGCAAAACGTCTTTTAATCAATGTCAGTACAAAGGATGTGACAAATAAAATGACTCCTGGGATAACCCTTTTAATCATTGAATACTGTTAAAGTACAATCTACAATCTTCCATATTACACACAATTTTCAAGATCTCCACTATAATTAGCTGAATTTTTTTTATAGATCCAGAAACTGAAACCTAGTGCAGACCTTGTCAGCTGAGAAGTGGACACCATTACTTCTAGACCAGGGATGCCCAACCTGCAGCCCTCCAGCTGTTGCAAAACTACAACTCCCAGAAGGCATGGACAGCCTACAGTTATCAGTCTACAGCAGTTGGAGTTTTTGCAACAGCTGGAGGGCCGCAGGTAGGTCATCACTGCTCTAGACAATCCTCTGTGAGCTAAATACATCAGTGCGCACAGCTCTGATTTGTATCAATCTGGAGCTCAGGCTATTGAGTTCACATGGAATTGTCTAGCTGGAATGTTGTTTGTCCATCGTTTTCGATGAGGACCTTGACATCTGATAGATAGATCTTCGGCCATTAGCGATGTATCCTTAGATGGCTAACAAGGCCTATGTTAGCAATAAAATGTTTTGTTACATACTGAACAGACAAATATGGATGTTTTGTTTCAGCATTTGCATTTGCAGCTTTATGTTTACGAAGTGTACGCTTCTCCTGTGCTAGGACGCGGCCTGCCCAGCACATCTGGGTTTTCATCAATAAGGTGAAAAATGATGGTAAGCCTGCTCTGGAGAGAACTTCTGTATCTGGCAACTTATACTGTCACTGGATCCTCATGATTCTACGGAGGCAAGTCATGGGAAAGTGGTTCAGCTGTCTAGCATGTCTTCTGTATACTATCCAGGTCTCACTAGCATACATCAGGGTGGTTAACACTACAGCCTGGTATTCCACGACATATCACTGCACAGGAGAGGGTACTGCCAACATACGTATATTGGTCCGTTACATGCTGCTTCTGTCCTTTCACTGTGATGATAGGTTCTTGATATTGGGCTTTCGGAGCTGGCTGGCACATCACTTCGGTTTTCTTCGCGTTAATGATGAGGCCAAAGTTGTCACATGCTGCTTCGAATTTGTCCATACTGGCTTGACTTCCTGCTCTGATTCCGCATTAAGGGCACAATCGTCAGCAAAAAGAAACTCACGAAGAACAGTCTCTTTTACCTTGGTGACAGCCTGGAGTCTTCGTAAGTTGAACAGTTTTCCATCGGTTCTATACCTCAGATTGATTCCCAGTGAACTGTTCTGAAAGGCATCTGACAGCATGGCTGAAAACACTATGCTGAACATTTGTGACAGGGAAGGCCTCTGAAGATTCACCATTGCTCAGAACCCGAGCCGCCATACCATCATGGAATTGCCGTACCATCAGGATGAATCTACATAGTAACATAGTACACATAAGGCCGAAAAAAGACATTTGTCCATCCAGTTCGGCCTGTTATCCTGCAAGTTGATCCAGAGGAAGGCAAAAAAAAACTGAGGTAGAAGCCAATTTTCCCCACTTAGGGGGAAAAAATTCCTTCCAGACTCCATTCAGGCAATCAGAATAACTCCCTGGATCAACGACCCCTCTCTAGTAGCTATAGCCTGTAATATTATTACACTCCAGAAATACATCCAGGCCCCTCTTGAATTCCTTTATTGTACTCTGGGCATCCAAATTTCGACATAATGCGCAATAAGCCTTCGCGACTAACTGTCAAAAGCCTTGGTAAGATCTATAAAGGTGGTGTATAGTTCACGATTTTGCTCCTGACATTTCTCCTGAAGCTGTCGAGCTGCAAATATCATGTCCATCGTGCCACGCTCTTTGCGAAAACCACACTTTGTCTCAGGTAGCAGGCCACGTTTCAGATGATCAATCAGATGATTTAGCAACATTCGTGCCAAGATCTTGCCTGCAATTGATAAAAGTGATATTCCTTTATAATTATCGCAAATGTACCTATTTCCTCTCCTCTTATAAAGGTATACGATGGACGCGTCTTTAAGTTCCTGAGGTATGGAACCTTGATTCCAGAAAGACTGAAACAATTGAGTGAGTTTTTCAACAAGCACTGCACCACCAGCCTTATAGACTTCCGAATTCCATCAGGTCCTGACGCCTTACCGCTTGACAGTTGACTGATAGCCTGTAAGGTTTCAGCCTCTGATGGTGGGACATCCAGGCTATAGTTGATATCCACCTGGGGTATTCTGTCAATTGCCTCATTATTGATGATAGATGGGCGGTTCAGCACAGAGTGGAAATGTTCAGCCCAACGCTGTAGAATCAGAGTTTTCTCAGTGATGAGAGTTGTACCATTCGAATCCAGTAGAGGAGAGCTTCCTGAAGACTGAGGTCCATACAGGGATCTGATGGCTTCATAGAAACGTTTGGTATCGTTTCTATCAGCAAACTTCTGAATTTCATCTGCGTTGGCACTCAGCCAGGAGTCCTGCATCTTATGGAGTTTACTCTCTATATCCCTGCGAGTGTTGACAAAAGCATTTTTCTTTGCAGTTGACGACGGGTCATTTTGATGAGCATGGTGAAGGCGATGTTTTTCGGCTAGCAAGGCCTTAATCCATTCATCGCTTTCATCAAACCAATCCCACTGTTTCCTGCATGCGGGTCCGAGAGCCTTAAGTGCAGACGAATGCAAGATGTTCCGGAAGCATTCTCAGTCCTTCTCAGCACTTTTCTGCATTTGCAGGTTCGTGAGTTGATTTTTAATATCTTTTACCAATGAGGCTGCGATATTGGGATTTACCAATGTATTGAAATTGATCTTCTTTATCACAACTCTGTTTCCCTGTGGCCGCTTCTTAGGTTTGATGTGGATATTTAGTTTAGAAATGATGAATCTATGGTCAGTCCAGCAGTCAGCACTCGGCATGGCCTTAGTTACTCTTAGTTTCCTGTATGTCTTTCCTCCGCACTATGACATAATCAATTAGATGCCAGTTCTTGGAGCGTGGGTGCATCCAGGATGTCTTTTTGCTAGTAGGTAGACGGAAGATGGTGTTAGTAATGACCAAGTCATGAGCAGCACAATGTCTTCAATAGTAGCAGACCATTGCTGTTACATGTGTTGATTCCGTTTTTGCCAATGACGCCATCCCAGGTGGAGTCATTGGATCCCACTCTCGCATTAAAATCACCAAGTAGAATCACTCTGTCAGTGCACTTCACAGATGAAAGTAGGGCATCGAGATCATTATAAAACTTGTCCTTTACTTCATCTGGATTTGTCATTGTGGGTGCATAGGCACTGATCAGCGTAGCTTGTTTTCGACGTAGTAATGGAAGTTGCAGTGACATGAGCCGATCGTTTACACCCTTAGGAAGATTGGCAAGTTGGCGAACAAGATAATTTTTAACCGCAAAGCCAACTCCAGACTCACGACGTTGGTCACTGCCACGTCCACACCAAAAGAATGTGTAGCCGCCTCCTGTTTCTGTGAGTTGACCTTCATTTGCTAAGGTAGTTTCACACAGGGCCGCAATGTCGATGTCGAACCTTGCAAGCTCTCTAGCTACCAGAGCTGTTCTTCTTTCTGGGTGATCTGCTAATGGGTTGTCTTGAAGCGTACGTACATTCCATGTACCAATAGTAAGTGGTGACACCTTTTGTCTCATCTTGGGTTTTGTATTTCGACCGCATGAAATGGGATTCCCTCCAGCCGCGGTAAGCTGGACAGGGTTTTGAGAGAAGCAACAATGTTTAGGGCACCTTTTTTAACCCCTTCCTCATACTACGGAGGTGAGCAGTGTTATCCTAAAGAGGGCTGCTCAGTCACTCGGGTAGAAGTCGAATCCAGCTGTTGCTTCGTCAGCATGAAGACGACCATTAGACCTGAGTCGCCTGAGTGCAGGTCCGCGCCCACAGCTCCCAGTGATTACACACCTGCTGCTTCATCGCTCGCCTATCGCCACAGGACTTTGAACTGGTCGAGATGTCAAGACTTGTGAGTGAATTGGATTTAAGTGAGGGAGAGGTGCGCAGAGTCAGCCTCACTCTCTCTTCCCAGATGACATCTTGCTCCAATGGCAGGACAGAAGTCGAGACGGTTGGAGATGGACTGGGCGCAGTGGTTGACCAGGGCATGTTTCGTGTCATGCCGTGCTCTTAGCGTACCATATCGCTTGCAGATACTGCCTTTATGACTGTTGGTTCTATTTAGTAGCACTCATCCGCTCACTCCGCCAGACTCTGTCTTCTTATGCTCGGGATAGACAAATCCCCCTGTTACCGAAGGTCAATAACCCGACGGCTACTTTCAGCTGGAATGCAATTAAAGCTAAATATCAAAAGTGAGAAGTGCAAGACTTGTATAGGGTTTTCATTCCTAAAATGAAAGAAAGCAAAAAACCTCCGGATATTAAATGAAGCAATGAACGGATTTCTGTGATTTGTGATTTCAATTCCTATTTATTGTCCAATAATCATCAGGTATTGGAGACTTACCTACTTTGGATTCTCTTTAATTTAAGTTACAATTCTAACTAATGTAATAAAATTGGTCTTTTTAAGATCCAAAGTCTTCAGGACACAAATTTCTGCCAGGAACATGAGAACTATAGCTTAGCTGCTCCACCTAGTGGCAAACTAGTAAATTTCAAGAATTTAAAGCATCTACTTTTTATACCAGAATATAAGTTTAAAAAAAAGTTGCTTTCTATGAAGAATATGCATAACTGCTGATGTCAGAGCTGGATTCCAAAGGGAATAAAAAACACAAGTAAATTTTTTTTTTAAAGAGATTGATCAAAAACACGAGTTTCTATTGCATAATTAATTTATTTTACTTACAGTATATAGCGCTGACATATTCCGCAGCGCTTTAGAGACATTATCGTTGCTTGTTGCCCCCCGTGGAGCTCACAATCTAAGTTCCCTAATAGTTTGTTTTGGCGTGCGGGTGTAAACTTGAGTACCCAAAGGAAACCCATGCAAAACACAGTGAGAACATACAAACTCCATGCAGATGTTGTCCTTGGTCGGATTTGAACCCAACACCCCAGCACCAGTGCTAACCACTGAGCCACCATGCTCCCGATTGATGAAATGCCACATGAAGTTTGATAAATGTGCTGCAAATCTAACACTTCTGTTTTCAGATGTTACTCCAGTTTCTATATCACCCCTTTACTGCAGGAAGATAGCGCCAATATTTGCAGTTTTTTAAAAAAAAAGCTAGTCTTGCTTAAATCAGCTGAACAGGCTAACCACACCGACTTGCCCACCCACGTTTTAAAACTAGAGTGAGTGGTATGACAATGTTAAATGTCACAAATTAAACATAGAATAAAAAGAATACACCACTGGCGCTAATTACAGTGGATAAGCAGCAGTGTCGAAACAGCTCCGCAATAACTGTTATAAGGGGTTAAACAAATCACTTGTATAAAAGTAAAGAGACACCGCGCTCAGCCTAGTAATCCTGACCCTTATTAACCTCTGGTTCTGACTGTGTAAAACCTGTCCACCTCAGTTTCAAATATCAAGATTACCTTGGTTCTGATATGTAGAATCAGGGGACCACCTTCTCCGGTGTTCCAATATACACAAATTCTTCTGCACAGAGGTAATAGCAGGTAGAACAGGCTGTGTGTAGTTCGCCCCGGCCGGTAGCGAGGCTCCGCTTGTACCTACGCTCACGCTCACAAAGGGAGCTGGTGACGTCACCTCTTGAGCTACGGGCTGCTGTAAGCACCAAGAAACCTACCAACGTGTTTTGAGCAATGCGATGCTCCCAGTAGCTTCCTTTTATTCTACCCGATCATGATCTTAATTGGCTCCGGCTTCAGAAATTCGACGATTTCAAGTACATTCGATGATATTTAATCGAAACCAAATAACTTGATTTCTGCGTTTAAACCCTTCGGGACCAGTGTGTTCATGTTAAAAATCCATTGAGTTTCTTTTTTCGACATATTTTTAATATAGTCTCCTCCTCGTATATCCATTTTTATCTACCTGTTTCTATCCCAAAAAAGGAGGATCCCTCGAATTTCCCATTATGCTTTACTTTATAGTGCCTCGAAAGAGGATGCCCTTCTGATTTTTTATTTATATTGTATATATGCTCACTCACTCGTTTTTTTAATTGTCTCTTTGTACGTCCAATGTACAACTTTTCGCAAGGACACTTTATTGCATAAATGACTCCTTTAGTGCTACATGTTATATAGTCCCGAATTTTGTATTCGTAAGTGCCGTCCTCGTTTGTTATTCGATTCATTTTGATGGTATATTTCAGTGATTTTTTACACACCATGCATTTTTGGAATGGAAAAAATCCTTTTAGCATATGCTTGTCATTTTCTTTTTTGCTGTTCATTATAGCAGCACATTTTTTCGTAGGTGCGATTATGTTCCCGATATTGGCCGCTTTTTTATATACAAACGCTGGATCTTTAGTAAATAGATTTCCTATTATCTTATCCTCTTTTAAAATATCCCAGTGCCCTTTTACGATGATCCTAAAGGTTTTTGTTTGTGCGTTGTACGGGATGATGATAGGTGGGATTTTTTTCTATTTCTTTTTCTTCCTGTTGTATCCGTGACATTTTTTCCACTGTTATTTTTTTAAAAGGTTTTCCCTCTCCATAGATTTGATTTCATCTTTCTGTTCTAAAAGCTTATTCATATTATATCCCTTTGACGCAAATTTATTTGGTAATTTCTCTGCTTCTCTATCATACTCTATCAACTCTGTACAATTCCTCCTAATACGTAAAAATTAACTCCTGGGTATATTATCAAGCCAACGGGGTAAATGACAGCTACTCCTTGAAATCTAACTATTGGAATCGGTCGGTTTTTCATACGTTTCTGTGCATATTTTTTCCCCCCTTACATAAATAGTTAGATCTAAAAAAAAAAAAATCCCTAGAACTGTATGTAGGAGTAAAAATCTAAATAAAATTAATTTTTATTAATTTCAGTTAAAAACTTCTTTAAACCAGTTTCTCCCCCATCCCAAATAAAAATGACGTCGTCTATAAAATGCCGGCAGAGGACGAGGCCCGCCCGGAGTTCGTTGTTGGGGTGTATGGCTTCCAACTCCCACCTACCAACATATAAATTAGCGAACCCCGGTGCGAACCTCGTCCCCATAGCGGTCCCCCACGTCTGCAAATAAATATCATCTTTATATTAAAAAAAAAGATTTCTAAAATAAATGATTCAGAACCAAGGTAATCTTGATATTTGAAACTGAGGTGGACAGGTTTTACACAGTCAGAACCAGAGGTTAATAAGGGTCAGGATTACTAGGCTGAGCGCGGTGTCTCTTTACTTTTATACAAGTGAAATGTCACAAATTGTTTTCACAAATAAGCCTATTAAGTTACAAAGCCCAATTTTTTGACTTTTTAAAGGCAGAATTCTGGAGTTCAGGGCTTGATAAAGTCCTCCATAATGTAGAAAATACAAAAAAAAATACTGATTTTGTTCTAATTGATATTGCAATCAAAACTGTGAGTCAGCCATTTATTTTCTTCTTTCCAGCCTGTGTCTGTATATAAGGCAGACTGTGGCAGAAAACCTCCCCAATGTCATGTTAGGTAGCCCTAAATTCCACCTATACCACTGTCCCTACCTACTTGGACGATCTGCTCAAAATGGTGGCCCTCAACTGGGAGATGGATCCATCCAAGAATACATTTGTAAACTGAACATGAGTCCTCAGGCAACAGGGTGGATTTCTATAGCAGACCTTGATGAACACATGACAAACAGCATGGCAGCAGACCTCTGAACCAGGGAAGAGTTTAACCATTGCTTTTCTGGTGTAGCAGAAGACTGAACAACACAAAACACAGAAGAGCTGGATTGTAGCCAGAGCAGAAGAGCTACATTTGGAGAGGCCACGAGGAGTAGACCTGAATAGGCCACCTGGGTCAATTGGCATGCCACCAACAGAGACATCAGATCAGACTGCATCTGTGCCTACCATTGGAGCTATATGTTGGGAAGGTTTTCCTACAAACACATTCACCTGAAGGCTCTAATATACAGTGCCTTGCAAAAGTATTCACCCCCTTGACTTTTTTCGTATTTTGGTGACTCACAACCTGGAATTAACATGGATTATTTGAGGATTTGCATCATTTAATTTACAGGACATGGCCACAACTTTGAAGATGTTTTTATAAATTTATTGTGAAGCAAACAACAAATAGGACAAAATTACAGAAAATGTCAATGTGCATAACTATTTACCCCCTAACGTCAATACTTTGTAGAGCCACCTTTTGCAGCAATCACAGCTCCAAGTCGCTTTGGATAAGTCTCTATGAGTTTGCCACAACTTACCGTTGGGATTTTTGCCCATTCCTTCTTGCAAAACTGCTCCAGCTCCTTCAAGTTGGATGGTTTGCGCTTGTGAACAGCAATCTATAAGTCTGACCACAGATTTTCTATTGAATTACCCTTAAACCACTCAAGTGTTGCTTTAGCAGTGTGTTTGGGGTCATTATCCTGCTGGAAGGTGAACCTCCGTCCAAGGCTCAAATCACGCACAGAGTGGTACAGGTTTTGCTCAAGAATATGCCTGTATTTAGCACCATCCATCTTTGCTGCTGAAAAACATCCCACAGCATGATGCTGCCACCACCATGTCTCACTGTAGGGATGGTGTTCTTTGGGTGATGTGATGTGTTGCGTTTGCGCCAGACAGCGTTTTCTTTGATGGCCGAAAAGTTAAATTTTAGTCTCATCAGACCAGAGCACCTTCCTCCTTACAATTTGGGAGTCTCCCACATGCCTTTGCGCAAACTCACAACGTGCCTTTTAGTTTTTTGCTGAAAGTAATGGCTTTCTTCTGGCCACTCTGCCATAAAGCCCAACTCTATGCAGTGTACGTCTTGTTGTCATCCTATGTACAGATACTCCAGACTCTGTTGTGGAACTCTGCAGCTCCTCCAGGGTTACCTTAGGTCTCTGTGCTGCCTCTCTGATTAATGCCCTCCTTGCCCGGTCTGTGAGTTTTGGTGGACGGTCGTCTCTTGGCAGGTTTGCTGTTGTGCCATGTTCTTTCCATTTGGTTATGATAGATTTAACGGTGCTCCTGGGGATCATCAAAGATTTTTTATTTTTTTTTATAACCTAACCCTGACTTGTACTTCTCAACAACATTGTCCCTTACTTGTTTGGAGAGTTCCTTGGTCTTCATGGCAGTGTTTGGTTAGTGATGCCTCTTGCTTAGGTGTTGCAGCCGTTAGGGCCTTTCAATAAAAGGTGTGTATATGTAATGACAGATCATGTGTCACTTAGATTGCACACAGGTGGACATCATGTCACTAATTACGTGACTTCTGAAGGTAATTGGCTGCACCAGAGCTTTTTATGGGCTTCCTAACAAAGGGGGTGAATACATACGCACATGCCAATTTTCTGTTTTCTATTTCTAAACAATAGTTTTATTTATATATTTTTCTCATTTCTCTTCACCAACTTAGACAATTGTGTTCTGATCCATCACATAGAATTCAGATTAACAAAACATTGAACTTAAGGCTGTAATGTAACAAAATATGAAAAAAGTCAAGGCGGTGAATACTTTTGCAAGGCACTGTATATGTCACCACATATACATAAGTTACCCATTGACTCCTTTTGTAATAAAACAAATGTATACTGTGCAGTGTACTTTTTAAACTGATCCACTGTGTAGCAAAATGCAGTCTGCAGTACTTTCTTATACCATTAAAAAATTTATATTAGACCCAACAGACACCAAAAGGACACCGTTTTGGCTTCTATCGGGTGAATGCAGCCATATGGATATGTTTCAAGTTTACACCAACGAAAGGGCTTGAACAAAGTGCCTTAATTTCAGTTAGACCTTGTTCATAGGTTTAATGGTTTTCATGCATTTTTTTTTGTCAAGAGCAAGAGTGGGTGCCCTCTAAACCACACTCCTAGTACCATATCCCCTGCAATTCATCACCATGCATCCGTGTCCCCTGCAAACCTGCCCGTCACCAAGCCCCCTGGATCCAAGAACGATACTGTCAGTAAGTTAGTAACTAGACAGTGTGTTATGTATATGACCATCACACTTGCACAGTGTGATCATGGCAAGATCACTTACAGTAGCTGGGCAGCAGCATCTATCAGGTTAGATGCGAGCAATACCATGCAATCTGTGCAGTGACACCTGAAGTCAAGGTGTATATGCAGCAAGCCCTTGAGGAGAAAGAGCAGAGGAAGGGAGTGGTAGTGGCTCTGACTACAGGTTTTATCACAGAGGTTTCTCTCAGGCCGTTGCTTCCTAGGACCAGTGCAGTAGTAAGGTTCACCCTTTCTTCCCTGGAGCTCCTGCCTGATGGTAGTTTGAGATGCCCTTGATGTTGGTGGTTTAATGGGTGCCTGGCAAGAGGTGTAGTAGTGCAATGGGCAGCATATGGTGTGGTAGGTGTCAGTAAACCAGGCCAGCTTTAAACAGAATAAACGTCTTTATTTACTGTAGTGCAAATTGGCAATTGTAGTCCATCCATCAACAAGGAAACACAGTCTACTATTTTGCAACTCCTTTCCAGATAGCAAGGTATAACTTTTGGCAATTGTGGAAGTTATTGCCCTCTTTAAACACTATCTTGCTAAAAGCTCTCTCGGTAGAATTTCTGGCTGGTGACTGTATTCGTGCAATTCGCACTGCTGTGTGCAGGTCCAACTGACTACAATTGGCCAAACCATGTCCAAGTATGTAGGGAGTCTTAACTTGTTATCCCTCCACGGCAGCAATGTCTGAATAGTTGTAAGCGCAGGTTACCTTGCTGATTGACTCCTCGCTCACCTACAAAGACTTTCTATCTTCTATATATTTCTCATTTCTTTCTCAAGACCAGCCCACACCCTAGGCTCCTAAGAGGGCTGGGCCAGGGTTAGTTGCATAGCTTTGCTGGGTACAATATATAGCACAGAATAACATTACATTGCATAACATTACATAAAGAACAAACCACTTGCAGATGCTCCCTGCACTGGGGTACTGCACATACAACTCAACTCACTGAACAATGTCCGGAGAAGAGAATGGACTCTGAATGTAGCGCACATGCACAGGGTTTCAGCGGTGCTGACAATGGCACAGACAAGGTAGGTGCGGAGAGGCTTGTGATGGTGGCTCCATGACTCCTCCATTGCTTGGAGACTCCTCGATGACTCTAGGTCCCCATTTACATACAGACAGGTATTTTTTCATTTTTTTCCCCCCGTAAAACGGCAATGCTGAGAGTTTTGATGAAGACACAACACCACTATCTCTCACCTGCAGCGCCATACAATTTCATATGCCAACGGTTGCTGACAGATTCCCTTTAACAGGTAATAAGCATAGATACATTTTCATTCTTGATTTTGCTAAGGAAAAAAAGCATTTAAAAACGACATTATTCGAGCAAGGCATTACAAGGAATGTTGCCATATATTTCTGTCTCTGGTGTTTAGTGGCTCGGTAACTTGTGCCAGAAGTGAATGCACTTTCTGAAAGTACAATAGAGACTCTGCCACTTTGAAGATAAGACCTCACAGTTGGCCTAAAACAATAATTTTGTACTTTCTTTCCTGTTTCTAGATTTATTTTAAGTAGAAGTATGAAATGTCAGAGAACCTCATGGCAGCCAGATTGGTTTGTATAAAAATCGACTGCCTGTTTGCAGTATATTATAGGCTATATTTGACACAGGAAAACACTTAATCATGAATGCTATCAGCGCACCACACCCAACCTTGTGAGAGCCAACACCAAATATACAACATAACCCTGAACTCTCACTGAAAATGGACGAGTCTTCAAAGAAAAGTGAAGGGGGGATCCATAACGATTGCAGCCAGGTCACAGAGATACGCAGAGCTTGTTGAATTAATAATGTGCCGCTGTCATGGGTTTATATCCAGGAGGCGAGCGGTGAAGTTTAAACAATTATATGATATGTGAGACTGAGTTAACATTAATTTTGGGAACACCCATTATCCCAATTAATCACAGCATACAGTGAATAACTGAGCAGATTTATCACCAGTACTGGCACAAATGATTTTTTATTCTATTTTCTATAGACAATTATGGGGGCAGTCATATTGCCTGAGCTGCTGTTCTGCTCTGTTAGGCCTGATTCAGACATCCATATGCAGCGATCCCAGGTGCGGGAGAGCAGAGGAGAGGGAAGGAGTGATAGTAGCAATAATAGAGGTTAAAGTTACTTATGCAAATGCTCCGTAAGACAGTTGCAGTGGATGTAAGGGGTGCTGCCAGGGGTCCCTTTAAAGTGTAAAAGAGTTTTTTGTTGTGACGCCAGTTGCATTTCAGCAACGAGGGACAGAGTCCCCCTAAGTAGATGGTGATGGTGGTACCCAGGTGTAGGAATGCCAGAGTGATGTAAGGGTAGCCTATGGTGTCCCTTTAGGTGTGGCTGTGCACGTGTCATGGTGCTCCTACCTGGATACGCTGGAACCCCAGGCGCCATCGTCTGCTGCAGTGCAAATAGGGTGAATAGTTGAGGCATTTGTATTAAAGTTGAAATCAGCTTTACTGTTGCATCAGGGAACAATTCTTCCAACTTTATCTTGGTCACCAGCAGGCTTTGGCATAAATTCTGGCAGGCAAACACATTCTGCTCTGCTACATCTGTATTCTCTAGCTCTGCTATGCTGTCAGGATTAAATAGAAACTTTTCCTTTCTTTCTGCTGTACTTAGCTTGGTAGTCTTACTCTGTCTTTATCTTTATCTGTATCTTGATCTTTCTCCAGGGAACCTTTCCTCCTGGCTTCTGAGGCCCTTAGCTCTCTTCTCCTGGTCCAGCAGAGCAGACAGGGCTCTGCTGGCTGGCTTTAGCAGGGCTCGTCTAGCAGGGAGTTGGAGGAGGCAATGATGAGGCAGTTTCACAGTAGAACAATTCTTTACTGAAGATTCAAGTTCAAGCACATCAGTTACAGTTCTCAGCATGAATGGACTGGCAGATGTTACACAAGTGCACTTTCCACAGTTCTTACAGGTTACGCGTCTGTAAAGGTAGATAATCGGCCAAGATGTTTCCTTAATGCAATTCTCCTTACACTGCACTTCTCTAGCTGAATCTTGCATAAGCATCCAGGAATGGAGTATAACACTTTTATTTCTGCAATACAATAACAGGTGGACCCCAACATCAGACAATGCTCTGCACTGTTTTTTATAGGTTGTCATTCTTACAATGTTTGTTTCCACAATGTCCTCTGCGAGATGTGGATATTTTCTTAAGCAGATGGCCAATCTGCTCCAATCATGTATCCAGGCACTGTAAGACTTCAATCTACTCGACACGTGGCTATGGAGACTGAGTGGTCCTTATTAGTGTTGAGCGAGCATGCTCGGCCGAACTGCTGTTCGGCTCGGGCATCGCTATGCTCAGCAGATCCGAGTGCTCGGCCAAATAATTCGGATGCTCAAATACAATGGATGTCAATGGGAGAACCCCAGGTACCCCCTGCTCGGAAGAGAAGAGGGTGTCTGGTTCAGAAAAAAAAGGTTAAAAATTGATGGAAACCCTATCAAAATGGTTTGGCAACAGCATTAAGAGGATAGCTGGATGCGTCTTAGACTCCCATTATGTATGACATACAATAGACAACCACACAAAGGCTATATGCCAAAAGCCAGGTATGTACAAGCCATCCATCTATTTATCAATGAGACAGATAACAGCCAGCATACCTTACAATGGCAGCCTTGTGCACTATTAAATATTCCAAACCAGCTCTCATCTGACTGAGAACCAGTAAACCTCAAAGTTATTTTGCATCTGTTGGATGGCTTGGGTGGACCTGCACACCTAGATCAATATCATTAGGGAGACAAAAAGTTTTCTGATTGTCCTAACATAATATTCAATAACCTTTCTATACAGATTTGTTATGTAAAAACTCATTTGCATAAACATGGGCATATGGGAAAGACTTGCGAATGAGCAGAATCTCTCATGATTAGCGCCCTCTATTAGTTGCAAAGTGTTATGACAAGACTATTCACTCACAACAGCGAATAGTCTTGTCATAACATTATGCAACTAATAGAGGGCGCTAATCATGAGCACTATGGAGTGCTTCCTGGGGTTCCGTTTCGTGCCTCCGCACCGCAAAAAGATAGAACATGCTCTCAAGTGAATAGGTCCATCCATCCCCATGCGGCTGCAATTTGCGGTCAAGTATAATGCATCCGTACAGGCTCTATTAAACTAATGAAGACTGCACTGTTTAGTTGGTCTGCATTGTTAACAGCCGTGTGGTATTGAAGGTGTCACGTGGCTGTTAACAATGCAGACTTACTAAGCAATGTGATTAGTTTCATTAGAGCCCGCTGTGGGTCATACAGCCACATAGTACTCGACTGCAGCTTCACAACCACAACACGACCGCGCTGTGTGGTCGTACCCTTAAACTGCTCTGTTCTGATAACATATTTGGGTGGAAGCAGCATGCAGGTAAAGATATGCAACAGGTTTCACCATTTGCATTGCATCTGTAGAGAAGACGCACTGCATTTTTTGCAACAGAATAAGAATACTGAAGATTTCAAGATGCCCTGATTGAGACATCTAGCCCTCCACTAGACAACCCCTTAGCAGGGAGGATTTGTTTAGACTTAAAGGGGCTGTCCGGGTTCAAAGCTGAACTTGAACATAAGCTCCCCCTTGCCCTTGAACATAAGCCCCCCCCCCCTTGCCCTTGGATCCGTTGTTCCGTTTTTAGTTTCCGTTGTGTGTCCGTTTCCGTTCCGTTTTTACGTTCCGTTTTTCCATATGGCATATACAGTATACAGTAATTACATAGAAAATATTGGGCTGGGCATAACATTTTCAATAGATGGTTCCGCAAATACGGAACGGATACGGAAGACATATGGATGCATTTCCCTATGTGTTCCGTTTTTTTTGTGGACCTATTGACTTGAATGGAGCCACGGAATGTGATTTGCGGGCAACAATAGGACATGAAGAGGGCATTGGCTATTTGTTCAGTCCCCCTAACTCCACAATCATCTTACACCCAACCCCACACCCTAACCCAGGAAATAAACACACCACACCACTGCTTGGATTTAATCGGCCACAGCAGCCGTTTATTGAGATAAATACAAAAATATATAACATAAGTTAACCAATGACGAGGGAGGTCCTAGAAGCCCCAATAACTCCATAAACGCTGGAACACCTGCGTCTCCATCTTGCCCCCAGCCGTTGAACCCAGCTCGGAGGCAGCAACTGATGGACGCGTAATTAGTTCCTACCAGCTCCTCAATGAGAGTCCAGCCCCTCCCGCGGGGCCCTCCCATCCTCAGGTACCACCATATTCCTCCACTTCAAGGACCTCCCCCGCCTCCAAGAATGCGCAGCTTGACCACCTCAACCCTGCGCGTCCCTCCACATATGCAAAGCAATTTCAACCCCACTCTGGAGCCCCAGAGCCCACAAATCCGTACCCACCGCATTAAGGTGCACTCCATCTGCTCTCCAAAATGCACCTTCTCCAACACCTCATGCCGCACCACCACACCGCCATTCCTTGCCATAAACCGGCCCACTGCTCTATTTACCTTAATCCGAGCCTTATTAAGTCTCTCCACTGACCTCGCACCCCTCCACGCCTTCCGCGGCACAATGTCAGACCAAACTGTGATCATCCCTGTAAACAACGCCCAGATCCTGAGCAAGTCAAACTTGATGTCACGAACCAATTCCCTAAAAGGACGCTTGCCCAAATCATTCCCCCCCACATGCAAAACTAACACATCTGGAGAACGATCCAACCGCACGAAATGATGCACCTCCCGCAACACTCCACCCCACAACATACCTCTCACACCTAACCACCTGACCGTAGCACACTCCGGACTAATACCCAACTGTCGCCCATTCGGCCTCACATCTGCTCTGATCGCACCCCAGAACACATAGGAGTGCCCCAGAATCCACACCAAAGCCGCCACCGTCCGACCTGTGAACACAAAAAGAACAAATTAAGACCTACCTACCACCCACCGTACATCTACAATAATGCAGGCCGCACATATGATTTAAAACGCACTGACTCCCAACGCCCAATCTTCCTAATAACCTCCTCACTGGCGCCCCA
Source organism: Bufo bufo (assembly GCF_905171765.1). Lineage (NCBI taxonomy): Eukaryota > Metazoa > Chordata > Amphibia > Anura > Bufonidae > Bufo > Bufo bufo. The sequence continues at coordinate 131,887,346 of NC_053393.1, forward strand.
CCTGGCTGCCTCAGTTGCCGCACCAATTCTGAACGAATGACCAGAATAATCCTTGACCGGCACACCCAAGAACTTTAAACATTTTTTAAAAACCGCCAGGAACTGAAACCTAGACAAAAAGGAACCATCCTCATGCCTAAGAAAAGGAACCTCATTACGCTGTAGCCCCGCCCCATAAGACCCTGCACACCGCACCGGACACATACTACACCCAGGTACCGGAAACAACGTAAAACGCTGCCCCCTGCCCTCCTGATCAGTCTTTGACCTCCGAATCCGGACATACACCCTATCACCCGCCAACTCAACATCCTCACTCCTAAGTCCCCCCGCTCTACTAACACTATCACGCCACCGAATTAGACACTCCGGCCACATGTTCTGCCACCAACCACATATTAATCGACAAACATCGCAATACCAGAAACTGTAACAGCCTAACCACCGGTGGAGAAGATGCGGACAAACTGTTGATAGCCTGAACCACCCCCAAATTGTCACAATGAAAACGCACCTTCCTGTTTTCAAATTTCTCACCCCACAACACCACCGCCATCACAATAGGAAAAAGTTCCAACAAAGCCATGTTCCTCACCCACCCACGACTTACCCACGAATCCGGCCATACGCCCGCACACCATTGTCCCTGGCAATAAGCCCCAAAACCTACTCCACCCGACGCATCAGTATATAACTCAAACTCCACACTATCACACAACTCCGCCATCATTAAAGACCTGCCATTGTACTGACCCAAAAACTCCGCCCACACCCTCAAATCCCCTTTTAACTCCTTACGTAACCTGATAAAATAATACGGCGCTAACACCCCCGCCGTAGCCGCGGCCAATCGTCTACAAAAAATTCTACCCATTGGCATAATCTGACAAGCAAAATTTAATTTACCCAACAATGACTGCAAATCCCTCAACCTAATCTTCTCCCTGACCAAGGCCCTACCAATCTCTAGACGCAAATCCACCAACTTATCCTGTGGAAGCCTACACTCCATCCGCTCAGTATCTATAACAATCCCCAAAAAACACAACTCTGTCACCGGCCCCAGCGTCTTCTCCCGCGCCAACGGTACCCCAAACCGCGCAAAAACCGACTGCACCGTGTGCAGCAACAAAGAACAGACCCGCGAATTTGCCGGCCCTAAACACAAAAAATCGTCTAAATAATGGATAACGGATGAACAACCAGAAACTTCCACCACTACCCATTCCAAAAATGAGCTAAAGGTCTCAAAATATGCACACGAAAGAGAGCACCCCATCGGCAAGCACCTATCCACAAAATAATCCCCATCCCAAAAACAACCCAACAAACCCATGCTCTCCACGTGTACCGGAAGCAAACGAAAAGCTGCCTCCACATCCACCTTAGCCATCAACGTCCCCTGCCCCAACCGCCTCACCCATCTTACAGCCGCGTCAAAGGAGGTATATACCACCGAACAAAGTTCAGGATCTATACCATCATTGACCGACGCACCTTTTGGATAAGACAAATGATGAATGAGCCGAAACTTGTTCGGCTCCTTTTTTGGCACCACACCTAGCGGGGACACCCTCAATCCCATAATCGGCGGCTCCTTGAATGGACCCGCCATCCGCCCCAACTCCACCTCCTTCCTCAACTTCTCCGCCACTACACCCGCGTGAACAAGCGCGGACCTAAGATTCTTATGAACCGTAGGCCCCGCCGTAACCACCGATGGAATACGAAAACCAAACCTAAAACCATCCCCCAACAAACCGGCCGCAACCCGATCCGGATATCTATCTAGGAACACCTGCATCTCTTCCACCCGCACCGGCGTCCGTCCCTTTTCCAGCACCATCACCCCCCCTATTCCTTCCCCCTTTGAAGCAACGGTTAGCTCCATGGGCTCCCCCACACCCCGTGCACTCGTGCTTAAATTTGCACTTGGCCCCAAATCTGCAATTTCCTTCATTAAAAAGGAAGCACAACCCTTTTGCCGATGCCGCTGCCAAAGCCCCCGGGGATGACCCCCCGGACTCGCCACGAAAGGACTGCCCAGCCCTAGGAGGCGCCGTCACCCTCAACTACAACCCGATATCCTTATGATCCCACCGGATATCGGGTCTCACCGCCTTACGCTGTCGGAACTGCTCATCGTACCGGAGCCAACCCACACCACCATAGACCCTATAAGCCTCCCCAATAGCGCCCTGGTAGCAAAACAGCGCCGAACAGCATTCCGGAGCCCTTTCCCCAATGACACTTGCTAATATGGCAAACGCCTGTAGCCAATTAGCAAAGGTACGTGGAATCAATCGATGCCTACGCTTATCCTCATCCTCCTTTTTCCCCTCATCCTTCTTACCCCTATCCAGGTTAAACCTTTCCAATGGGAGCAGCGAGAATATCTCCACATACTCTCCCTTCCAGATCTTTTCTCTCACTTCCTGCTTTAAATGAGCCCCCAGCGGCCCCTCAAAGCACACGTACACCTCACCGCGAGCCCTATCATCCAACCTCTGCACCTCTTCCTCCCCCCCCGCCTGCGTCTCCACCGACACCGACCCCGCCGTAACCACCTGCGTCCCTGTTCCTAACCACGGCACCACACCCCACCCCGGCAACGGAGACCCAGCACCTGCACCCATACCCGACAACCAACCCGCCAATCCCCCCAAAAACTGCCCCAAACCCTTACCAAATTCACCCATGGTCCCCCCCCCCCACCACCCGGGAAACCCTGCGCTAACACGGATCCCCAAGCAATCTCACCAGGCACCACGGGCGCTGTGACTCCCGCTGCCGTAGATCCTGACTCCCGCCGTACAGACACTTCACCGTCAAAGCTCCTGGATGTCGACAGCTGTTCCTCCTGGACCACCTGCACGACCCTCTGCACCACGCTGGACGGACACCTGGACGAGACCGCGGCGCCCACCACCGCAAGGGGATCTTCCTCCACACTGCTCATATCTTCTCTGGGCCTGCCCTGGTATTCGTCTCCCACCAGAGCAGCCCGGGGAACCCGGATGCTATCTGACAGCCGAGTAGACCGCCCGCTGAAGGAAGGACTGGGCCGGTCCACCGTTCCTGGTCCCGAAACCATTTGCCCTGCCGCAGGGAACGGGGGAAGGGGCGTCCCGCTCCTCTCAGGACCCCGCCGAGAATCGGGATTCCTCCCATGGCGAGAGCGGCTCGCAGAAGGCTGAGCGGCCGCTCTCCGCCGCCGAGGGTCCGCAGGGGGGCTCTCTATTCGGCGCCGGGCCCGGGGGGTGATTTCAGGGCTTAGGCGCGCCGGCGGGATACTCCGCCGCGGCCGGGCAGCCCGAGCAATGGGGGTAGCCACAGGAGCAGGAGAAACTATGCAGGCGCCCACCTGCTCCTGCAGCCAGCCAGGCCCCCTCACCTCCGCCTCTCGCCGCAACCTCTCCAGCATCTCTTCCACTGACATCACCGGCGCCGACATCCTGGAGTCTGTCCTGCTCGTTTCGATCCCCTGGCCGCACTGTCCTCACTTCCGCCTTCTTCCTCCGTCTCCGCTCTGGCCACGCCCCCCGCCACCCTGGCAACTCGCGCCTCTTCTCCTATACCGCCCCCACAAACAACTAACCCTTTCCTCATCTGTCCTTCACCGCCAAGCCTCTTCATGCGCGTCCTCCCCCACCGCTGCGCTCCAGTCCGGCCTGACTTGTTCTATCTTTGAACGGAATGCATACGGAGTACATTCCGTTTTTTTTTTTTCGGAACCATTGAAATGAATGGTTCCGTATACGGAACGCAAAAAACAGTATTGTGAAAGAGATCTAAATAAGAGAAGAGGAGCTTATGTCCGGGTTCAGCTCTGAACCCCGACACCACATTTAATACAGAAACAGGCTGACATATCATGCGTCAGGATTATTGAGAGGTGCATCCTCGGAAGGTCAGCGAGCCAGAAAATGAAATCTATACCAGGAACTGCACCAAAATATTCTCCTTTCGTACTCCAGAACTGGCATACAACAATGATACATTTCCCCTTTGTGTTTCATCTTGACACTTTCAAGATCTCTGCTTACTGCAATAGTAAATAGGATTAATAGAATTCTTGTCTTGCCTAGTGGAATTCTCACAAAACTGTATCAGTCTTGATATTTCTGTGGGAGCTACAATAAGTACAGCTAGCAAAAAATCTCTGCTTACGCCTAGCGATAGTTTGTCACAGGGTCTCGCATAATCCTTGGGCTAATACATAAAATAAAAGGCTGCATTCAATGTAAATTGTTTATTTCACAGTATCCATAACCATGATAATAGGATTGATTCACTAGTATAATGGCTTCGCCTTAATAGATCCATCACACAGTGGGTCCAAATGGGTCACCGAGGACCTCCACTGATTTTACCAGGGTCCATCAGGGTTTCCAAACATTTTTATGGCAAGGATAGCACTGGCTGCTATGCTATTCTGTCTACAGTGACAGACAACACGAAAATCCCAACATATTAAAGGAAACCTGTCATCACTTTCTAAGCCGATTTATCCACTCACTTTTCTATAAATACTTTTTTATACATTAAGGCTCCATGCACACGACCGTGGTGTGTTTTGTGGTCCGCAAATCGTGGATCCGCAAAACACGGATGGCGTCCTTGCTCGTTCCGCAATTTGCAGAACGGCACGGACAGTCTTTAATATAACTGCCTATTCTTGTCCGCAAAGCGCGGAGTGCTGTCCGCATCTTTTGCAGCCCCATTGAAGTGAATGGGTCCGCATCCGAGCCGCCAAAACTGCGGCTCAGATGCGGACCAAAACAACGGCCGTGTGCATGAGGCCTAATAATATTAAAATCAATTCTGAACAAACTATCAGTTCAGAGAAAAACCGAAAATAAATGTTCTCGCCATATATGTAAAGGCACCTTAGATGAGTCCTGTCTCCTCCATGCTTCAGAGATGAGTCCAGCGTTCTCTGACTCTTGGAGTGCAGCCACGCCCACAAACGGATAAGACACACCCTCTACGATTGCTCATCTCCACCCCTTCTCTTTCAAGTCTCGCAGCTGCGCAGTATACATTATGTGATCAGTAGTAGTGTTGATCACGAATATTCTAATCGCAAATTTTTATCGCGAATATCGGCACTTCGAGAATTTGCGAAGATCTAGAATATAGTGCTATATCTTCGTAATCGCGAATATTCTAGATTTTCTTTTCATCAGTTAGTGAGGTGACTGGTTCTGCACATGGGTGGGATTTGGGACGTGAGTTCGGGAGGAGGGTAGGATCTTTAGATTCTGTCAGTCTTATAACGGGAGGTGGGGTTAGGAATGGGAAGTGATGAGGTAAGCATTTAATTTACATAACTTGAAAAAAGTGAAATTGGACTGTAAAAGAAGTATTTGTTAATGTTAAAAAATAAATAAAAATAGGATGATTGGGGTGGGGGAGAACTATCTCAGGATGCCGATGATTCTTATGGTTAAAAAACGATGACAGGTTCCCTTTAAAGGGGTTGTCCTACAAAAAGTATTTTACATTTTTCAAACCAGCACCTGGATCTGAATATTTTTGTAATTCCATGCAATTAAAAATGTAATATAGCATGTGAGCTATTCAACATTCAATAAAATGTATCTGTATAGCGCCACCTGCTGTTTGTTCTTTTACAAATTTCTCTGTCCTTCTCACTGAGATGGAAGCACATGCTCAGTTCTATCCTTTAACTGCCACCAGCTGCAGCGGACACACCCATGTAAAAGGACACACCCCTGAGAAAGGACACACCCATGTGAAAGGACACACCCCCTGAGCTGCCAGCTTAAAATAAATCTAGCAGAGCAATTGGAACAACTAATGGTGAGATCTTTGGACCCATGTGAGGTACAGAGCTGGTTTCAAGTTTGTTAGAAAGAAACTATTATGTATTGTATGATATCAGATTTTCATGTTTTACATTAATCATGGGATAACTCCTTTAAAGGGAACCTGTCACCTCCCAAAACCATCCCAAGCCACCAGCAGTACCTGCGTGTAGCCAGCAGTGTGTTTCTGATGATGCCTTTCTTCCTGAAGGCAGATGCAGCAAAAGTACTGAAAACGCTGTTTTATCCCCTGCCCGGCGTGCTTCTCCGCATATACTTGAAGTCAAGGGGGCAGCGTCCTCTTTGCTTCAAGTCACGGTAACCCCGCCCCTTCCCTGCCCCTTTGGCGCCCCTTCCCTGCCCCTTTGTTGTGACTGTCAGCCGGCTGTTCAGCAAAGCCAGCCGAACTCTCTGCATAAGCGCTGTCAGTCACAGCGAAGGGGCAGGGAAGGGGCCGTGGTAACCGTGACTTGAAGTAAGGAGGCCGCTGCCCCCTTGACTTCAAGTATATGCGGAGAAGCACGCCGGGCAGGGGATAAAACAGCGTTTTCAGTACTTTTGCTGCATCTGCCTTCAGGAAGAAAGGCATCATCAGAAACCCACTGCGGGCTACACGCAGGTACTGCTGGCGGCTTGGGATGGTTTTGGGAGGTGACAGGTTCCCTTTAAGTTCAATAGCCAACTTTATTTTCAGATTTTTCTGCCCCCATTTTGTAATTTATTACAATTCAATGAATTTATTTACTTGGTTGTGAATAATCTACAAGGATCGGATCAATAGGAAGGAGACTGTGCTATTACTAGACACTCCAATCATCAGAAGCTATTACTAGTTAAGCTGCTGCTAGGGTTGGGGCGGTCTACCACACCTTCATTTTTATATTCACTTGAAAGTACAGATACAGGCGGGAACCATGTAAAACAATCACACGACAAGTGTAATACAAATTGCCTTGATACACTGGAATGTGTACAGGTTCCTCTAGTGTCATTTAATGACCATCAACAATGAAGTATGTGTACACAGTGTGGGTCACCCCATGCAGTGCGGAACATCATGTACTGGGTGCCGGGACATGACAGAGCACCGATCATTCACATACTGGGCTGGCAGCGCATAAAGGTTACTGTGTGCGCTTTGTTTAACCCCTTCCCTGGCTTACTGCATTTAGTCTCACCCCAACCGTACAATAATATGGAAAAAGGACCCAATGATCCAGGTTACCAACAAAATGTATTACTGCAACCAGGACCGGCTGTGGACATCAGCCATCATTGCTGAAAAGGGAGATTGTGACCACACCAATCCTTATATAGTACTGTGCGGAGCTCCTATTTGGTGGTATTATCTGTGCACTGTATGGTGATATTTCCTGTTACTTATCACAGTATTTTGTAATGTATGGAGGCAGCACTATATAGGATCGTGGTTGGGATAACTGTATTGAGGTTATTTGGCCACCATACTGCATGATGCTAATAATTAGGCATTATACGTTAAAAAAAAAAAATCATTTATGGAAGTAAATCATACGGCACCAAAACTGGGTACTGCACAGGGTACAATCCAACATAAGAGCCCTATCAGAATGCATGCTTTTTGGATCAATTACTGGGAACAAGCATTCATAGGACCACTTGTTCCTGATAATTAGCCCATATAATCAAGCAGTTTTCAATGGCTTATAGCAGGGGCGGACTGGCCATAGACCCTACAGGGAAATTTCCTGGTGGGCCGATGCATACATAATGATCAGATGCTCTCAGCATTAATTATCTATGCACCTGCCCACAGGTGTCCTTCTTAATTCATCTGTATCACCATCCTCACAATTGAATACTGCAGTGGAGGTAGCAGTATTTTGAGCTACACTATGGAATTGCTGGCCCCTACATCTCTTGTCCCTGCCTAAATGCATTGGCCCTCCTAGTTTCCATCAATTTGGACCCATGTATAAAATGGGGCCACTTTTATTTTTATTTTTTTCCAGGGACATTTTAAGACTTATCATCCATCAACGATCGCACTGCTCAAACATCGAAAGCAAAATTTGCCAAGTGCCCCCATATTATAAATGCTCCCAGTAATGCCCCCTATAATATTCCCCAAATGGCCAAATAAAAAAAACAAATCTTATGCTTATTTAAGTCTTGTTCCATGCTGCCGTTTGCAGTGCAGGCCACAGACCCTTCCAGCCTGTGGGCTGAGATGCCTGCGTCCTAGTACTGGTCATCATGACGACATCATTGCTTCATGACTACCTGCACCAGTCTACTTCCTCGGATTCCTTTCCCCGCAACCGTATTTGACTGTATCACTATCCTGAGGATGATGACTCAGTTGAATTGAGGAAAGGACTGACAGAAGACGGCCAGCCACATGACAATCTGAAGATTATCATGTGCCCAGCCGGCAGCTCTGAGGAAAGCTAGGGAGGCCCTTCTCAAGGTAGGGTCATTCCAGTAGGGTCTTTGGCCAGTCCACACTGGTATACAAAGGTAGCTTTCAGTCACTAATAGTTGTTCACATGGGCTGTCTTAGAAGAGATATAACTAGGGTTGAGCGAACCCGTGGAAGTTTGGGTTCGCCGGGTTCGGCCAAACTTAAGGTCAAAGTCTGGGTTCGAGACCCGAACTTGAACCGAACTTCACCCCAAACCCAGACCCCATTTAAGTCAATGGGGACCCGAACTTCACTTTATTATTTTCCGTTATAACATGGTTATAACGGAAAATAATACCATTCTTAAAACAGAATGCTAAATAAAATGTCTACTAAGGGGTTAAAAAAAAAAACTCACCTCATCCACTTAATCGCTCAGCCGGTATCTTCTTTTCTTCAGGACCTGCAAAAGGACCTGCGGTGACGTCATGTGGTGAGCGCGGTGACATCACCGCAGGTCCTGCTGAATGAAGATAGAAGGACCTGCGGTGACATCACCGCACTCGCCATGCGTGAGCGCAGTGACGTCACCGCAGGTCCTTTTGCAGGTCCTGAAGAAAAGAAGATACCGGCTGCGCGATCAAGTGGATGAGGTGAGTTTTTCTGGGTTTTTTAACCCCTCAGTAGACATTTTATTTAGCATTCTGTTTTAAGAATGCTATTATTTTCAGTTATAACCATGTTATAACGGAAAATAATAAAATCACCCAAACACCGAACCTGAACCTTTGCAGTTCGGGTACCTTTGCAGTTCGGGTTCGCTCAACTCTAGATATAACTGTTTAAATTGCAAATTTTAATCAGTCTTTTTCAAAAAAACTATATATCAATCTACTCAGTTCCTCTGGTTCTATATCATGCTGCCTTTAGATTGCCTTGCATTTCGTGGAGACAGGTTCTCTTTAAAGGGGTTATCCCATGACTAATGTATAAAATGGAAATCAGACATCATATAGTACCTGACACTCTCTTTCTAACAAAGCTAGAACCAGCCTTGTACCTCACATGGATCCAGAGATCTCCCCATTCATTGCTCTGCTAGATTTATATCAAGCTGACAGCTCAAGGGGAGTGTCTTTTCTGCTGCAGCTCAGGGGGCGTGTCTCAGCTCTCCCTATCACAGCTCAGGAGGCGTGTCCATGCTCTCCCTATCACAGCTCAGGAGGCGTGTCCATGCTCTCCCTATCACAGCTCAGGAGGCGTGTCAATGCTCTCCCTATCACAGCTCAGGAGGCAGTTGAAGGATGAAACTGAGCATGTGCGGCCATCTCAGTGAGCAGGTCAAAGAAATAAGTACAAGAACAAACCGCAGGTGGCAGATACAGTTAACTGAATAACTCAGTGGCTATGCCAAATTTCTAATTACAGGCAATTATAAAAGTATTCAGATCCTGGTGCTGGTTTGAAAACTGTAGAATATTTTTAATGGGACAACCCCTTTAAAGGGGTTGGCCCATTACAAGCACTTATCCACTAAGTGTAAGATTGCAAGGATCTGACCTCTGGGGCTGCTGCCAAACACAAGAATGGAGGCTCTGTGTTTCTCCATTTCAATGGAGCAGAAGTCATGCATACGCGCTCCCTCTCCATTCTACTCTGTGGGACTATCAGAGAGATCCAAGGAAGCAGGTTTATACCACTCATGGGAAAAGGTATGGGTCAATCTGGGGTCCATCTCTCATCAGGCCCCTCGGCAGATCTATGGTATGTAAGAATCAATCAAGTTTTATCAGCTATATTAACTATAATAGAATAATATAATTTCTAGTGTCATTTTTGTGATTTTGACAAGAAATGATGGCATAGACGATTATATCATATGACTACATATGGCTATATTGGCAAACACAATCAGCAAGACATGGGTGCTGTTCTGGGAAATACCACACATATTATAAATTCCAAAAATATCTCTGCAGTGCTCCCAATGGGTTCCTTCCTTCCTGCTGAGATATGAGCAGTCTGGCAAGCAGGTGACCTCCAAGATTAATAAAATACTTTTACCTTTCTTCTACAAAGGGTCGAGTATTTGATTCATTTATTGTTTGCACTGTGAATATTATTTTTCCTGCAATACCTGATAAGGCAGTTGTAAAATGAGTTCATGGAGGTATTATGGACTCTGGGCATTATCACTAATTGATAGAATGCTTTAATTCTTCCGGTACCCAGGGAGCAAATGTTTTTCACTACATTCTTCAAAATCTTTTTGCCAGCAAAGATTAGGAAATAGCTTTTCTTAATGTGTGGGGAAAACAGTCTTAAAAAAAAAAATGGGCTGCAATCACATTACATTTATTCCCTCCATTCAACATATGCCCTAGAGCAGCTCCCAGGTCGAAAGCCATACATATCCATTTGCCCGATGGATGTCTAAAAAGCATCTTTATGTTGGAATACTTTTTTTTTAGCTGTGCAAAAAAGTGTAGTTGACTATGCTCATCTTTACACAGGCATTATGCAAAAATATTATACTGCGCAGTATCCATTTATTCAACCGATGAATGACGCATACACTCTATGGGGCACAGTTATTGTAGCTGGCGTTTTAGACGTCGGTCTTAATAAAGCCCCATAGCCGGCGGTGGATCCTCCGAAGTTATGAAGAAACGCCGGCCTCTCCATAACTTCGGCGCATCTAGCGCCAGCCTTTGGTTGGAGGTATACATCTATAGATCCTCCCAAAGGTGATGTGAACAGAGCCTTAGCAAGTTTTTATTAGGCTGGCTTTACACAGAGCATATTAATGGAGTTTTCATGCCTTTTAAAAAAAATTCATCCACCTCCTGCCCTTCTGGTGGAGGAAAGTTTGGCAAATACTTACCCCTCTGTCGGGCCACCCATTCTGCCATGTCTGCTGCGTTCACATTGACTGCAGGCTCTTCCATTCAGGTCGGATGGATGGGTTCCAAAGTCTTCCTGTTCAGCTGCATGTACAGAATTTTTAAAAAGTTTAAAAAAATGCCTGGAGAATCCCCTTAAAAAATCCAAAGTCATTAAAATGTATGCGCTGCACGGAGGCAAAATTTGTTAAGTCCGGCCTTCAATTCTACAACTTTAAAAGCATTTCAAAACAGCAATCCGAAGTCAGCTTCGGTACCGCACAGCGCAATACATTGTATAGTGGCTGTGCTTGGCCACAGGTCTAGGCCACATGACCAATGAACGTGTCATCACTCGGCCTAGGGCAGAGCTACTGCAGGTGTCAATACCTTCTCAAACAGACGATCGCGGTGGTCCCAGGTGTTGGACCCACGCCGATCAGATACTGATGACCTATTATGAGGATAGAGCAATGTAGAAAGGACCGGCACTCACTCGAGGTAGCTTTTTAGAATGCTGGATTTATCGTCACATATCAATAGACTATTGATATGTGACAATAAATCCAGCATTCTAAAAAGCTACCTCGTGTGTGTGCCGGTCTTTTCTACATTGCCGTTTCCTGGGACGCCAGTTGACGGACACGCGCACCACCACGCCATTGCATCGCAGTGCCAACCGGTGAACATTATATATTCTATTAGGAGGATAGGTCATCAGTATTAAAATCTCGGAAAACTCCTTTAAGTCTTCTCTGTGGGCTGGAATCGATTTGAATTGTACTGTGTAAATGTTGCCTTATAGTTTTCTGTAATATGGATAATCCTGTGCAGTGAGAAGTACTGTGTATGGAGAGGGACAAAGTCTTGTATTTTTTGTCATTTGTTTTGTTTAAAGGGTGATATAAGAAAAGGTTAAAGGTCATCTCTAAATTTATGCTCCAAAATCCTTATCAAAAGTTATTTGACACTGGAGGAAAATGTCTGCACCTACAGCCATGTACCCTTACACACATCAAATGAGCACCCCTCTTTCTAACATGCTCCTCCTGAGACTTTATGTGTTAATAACCCATTGTCGGATTATTCAGTCTCAGCAATGCAGTCTTGTTACTGATTGTTAGCATTTGGTTTGCTGTCTGGAAGGGCTTTCTACATTTAACATATCTTATAGATGTTCCAATAGAGAATGAGACAGAAAGTTTAAAGAGCCCTTTACATGGGCTGAGAATCTTAAAGATAATCGCTAACAAGCATCCATAGGAAAAAATACTGATACACAATATTGTGAGTATTTATTTCCAAATGAAATACTATATCATTGCCTGAAAAAAAACTATTAAATGGGGGGTCTGAGTGTTTTTTCATTTTACTAAAACGTACCTTCCCCTCATGCACCTGCTCAGATCCCGCGTTACCACTCTGTTATCTTCACAGGTGACAATTCTATATACCACTGAAGCCAATAACTGGCTTCAGTGGTGTATGGTCCCGAGACAGCTGAGGCCAGTGATTGGCTGCTGCAGTATACAGAACATGACCGTTCCAGCCAAACAATACATCAGTGCCCGATGCCCAGCATCAAAATGGCCCACTCCTCAGAGTCATATAGCGCTGCGTCTACCTTCTGCTACTCATGTGCACGCTGTGTGCTAAATGCTGCCTCTCAAATCTTAGGCTAGCTGGTGTACCCTGAATATATCATAGATCGCTTGCTAATCTCTGCTGATTTGTGGCTGAATTCAATTGAAAGCCATAAAAACAGGGAATCTGTCAACATTTGTGGATTGGAGTCAGATGAAAAGGGCTAGCCATCACCATCACTCCTCACATGCACCAGTGTGGAGAAAGGGGAATTCATCTAACGACACACATTGAGGCAGATTTATTAATATTGGCTTAAAGAGGTTGTCCAGGATTTTCTATTAAATCCCCGCCCAGCCAGTGGAACCGATGAAGAAAAACATACTTACCTGCTCCCCGACACTTGGCTCTGGTTCCCTGGATCCCAGACTGTCCTCACTGCACTTCTGGTCCCTAACTGTCAACATCTGCAATCGACAGGGTCACGTTTGCTGCTGAAGCCAATGACTGGCCTCAGCAGTCACTTAAAATAAGCATGGAATTAGAAAGGTGAGTCTGACTTATTTTATTATTTTTGAACTTTTTTAAACAAAAATGTCATCAGATTAAGATGACAATTTTAAATATTTTGCAATTTAAGCCGTGTTTCAGCAATGATTAAAGACAAGGGGTAAAACATCAGTCAATTTATGTGGCAGTTCCACTCCATATTCCGGTATTTCTTCAGTTAAAAAAAACAACAACATTGTAGCATCCCAGGAATCAGGAATTGGCTCAAATATCTGTGCATATACTGGCCGCAGAGTCTTTAGACTTTGACCTCAGCAAAATTTACTGATAATTACCATGACTGTTGATGTTCACATCAACAGAGATGGAAGAAAATCATATAAAGCCCCTCCAACATTTTCTGTTTTTTGATCCATTCTCAAATGCAATAGGGTGTTAAGATCCCGTTACAAGGACCGATAACCAGACTAATCATTCGGGATCAAAGATTGTAGAAACCCTCGTTCCTGATAACTGGCTAGTGTAAAAGGTACTATATCACCCGATGAATGAGAAAGCACTCGCTCATTGGGTGATCATGTCTTTCTGCCAGCACCTAAAATCACCATTTCTGTGCAGCAGCTTGTGCTGTGTTAAGTTTTCTACTGCCCAGAAACAATTATTTTCTTTGGGGACAAGTGATCACTGTAGAGATGATTGCTACATGTGAGTGCAGCCCTCATCTCTTCTAACGATCAAACAATTATCGGGAATGTTTGGTTTGCTCCCGATAATTGCCTAAAATATATTGGTCCGTGTAAATGGATCTTTACCCTAGTTCTAATTGAAGATATATTTTGGCCCTAGTACCTTGTTTTAGTAATGCTATAAATAGGGATGAGCGAACCTGAACTGCAAAGTTCGGGTTCATACCGAACTTTGCGAGTTTGGGTACCCGGAACCGAACCCAGACTTTTTCACTGAAGTTCGGGTTCAGGCTTTGGGCAATTTATGAATTACTTTATTATTTTCTGTTATAACATGTTTATATCAGAAAATAATGTAATTCTTAAGATGGAATGCAAAAAGGAAACCTTTAGAGGAATTCCATTTTGCATTCTGTCATAATAGAAGTCTATGGCAGCATAACAGATCCGTCCTGGTTTCTGTTAGGCAGGAGTCCTCCGTTATGCAGGAGACTTCTATTATGACAGAATGCAAAATGGAATTCCTCTAAAGGTTTCCCTTTTGCATTCTGTCTAAGGCTGGGTTCAGACCTGAGCGTTTTACAGCGCGTTCCTACGCGCTGTAAAACGCTCAACAGGCAAGAACCAATGTTTCCCTATGGGAAGGGTTCTCACCTGAGCGTTTTACAGCGCGTACGATCGCACTGTAAAACGCCCGACGCCCCAAGAAGTACAGGAGCTTCTTTGGGGCGTCTTGTCGCGCGTTCCCGTACATAGACTTCAGCGGGAACGCGCGACAATGGGCGTTCGCTTGTTCCGGAGCCGCGTCTGTAAACGCGCATACAGAGCGCTCCACCCCTTACGCTCAGGTCTGAACCCAGCCTTAAGTATCATGTTATTTTCCGATATAACCATGTTATGATGGAAAAGAATCAAGTGAAGTTTGCGTCCCCATTGACTTCTATGGGGTTCAGGTTCGAGTTCGTGTCCAGAACCCAAACTTTGACCTGAAGTTCGGCTGGACCCAGCGAACCCAAACTTCCACGGATTCGCTCATCCCTAGCTATAAACATTCATGGTGCCACTGTGGGACAATAATATTCAGAGTTGCCACCAGCTTGGGAGGCACAGGAAATGGACTGGGAGCCACATGTGGTGCCTTAGCCACTGGGGGTGGTACACTGATATAAAATATAAGAAAAATTCAGTGTTTTGTTTTATGCCTAGCACTCACACCCTAATATCAGAATAATTGTGATTCGACTGAATTTTCCTAGGATATGCAAATAATATGGTTACAAATGATATACAAAGTAAAAATCTAATGGGCTCTATTATGTTACTGGTTAGTCTATATTCTAATTTGCCTTGTGTATTCTGTTACATATATTACATAACATTATTTTTGCTCACTGTGAATGAACACACTTTTCTTTTCTTGGGAATCATAAATCCAGGTTTCTGGAATGTAAACTTTGTTTTCTGCCTTAGAAACTTTGGAATTTCCTGCATGCATGAGAATTAGATGTAGTTAAAACAGGTCAAAATACTTCAGTAGAAGAAAACAAACTTTAGTGGAGATGAACTGAGGGGTGAAGTTTTCTCAAGTTCAGGAAGATACTTATATTCCTTTTGAGGAAATTTCAGATTCTTCAACAAAAGTTTCCAACCCCATCCTTGATAGATGGAAAGAACACCTTGACATTTACTGGTAGAACAATAGAAGATCTGCATTTAGGAGACCAGACAAATGGCGTATGCACACAGTAGAGCGCTTGTACACAGCCTGCATGGCTCCTTTAGCAGTGCTTTTTCTGATGGCTTTATCCAATATACACAGTAATAGTGGTCTATGGAGGTACAGTAGAGGCCTCATGGACATATACGGACTGTACACAACAGAGCTGTAATATGGTTTTGAGGATAAGTCCTATAGATGAACATGTTTATTTTTATAATGAAAAAAAATCTCACCTTTCTATGGCCAATATAATTTACTACACTTTGCAAGATTACACTCATTTTCCAGTTCTTAGCCAATACATTAGATACATAATGCTAAGATTTCAGCAATCCAAATTGTAGGAGTATATGATGTGGGAAGGAAAGTGACAACTGCTCTGAACGATTGCTATTAACCAGAGGCGTACATAGAAATCACTGGGCCCCATAGCAAAAATCTGAATTGGGCCCCTTAACCCCACCCACTACCCACCATGGCCCCTACCACTTCCTGACCTGGCTCCTCCCGTGCCACACCCCCATTAAATAAATTTATACATGACCTACAGAAACTGTTAGTGTCCATTCACACGTCCGCAAAATGGATCCGCATCGTTCCGCAATTTTGCGGAACGGGTGCAGACCTATTCATTTTCAATGGGGCCGGAATGTGCTGTCCGCATCCACATTTGCGGATCCGCACTTCCGCATCCGTGCTTCCGTTTCCGTCAAAAAATAGAACATGCGGACAAGAACAGGCATATTCTATTAGTGCCGGCAATGTACGGTCCGCAAAATGCGGAACGCACATTGTCGTTTTCCGTGTTTTGCGGATCCGTGGCTCCGTGTATCCGCAAAACACATTGCGGACGTGTGAATGGAGCCTAGGGGTTTCCTGGGGGTGACCTGTCACATGGGATATCTGCTGCAGCCTGCAGGTCTCCTTATTTGGGGTGCCCTGTTAAAGGGAATCTGTCACTAGCAATTTACCCCAAAAAAAAATTCTCATGCATCCATGTTTAACAGAGTACCTTTTTTCCATCTGTCTTGTTCTTTTGATTGTGAGTCTTGTCATTTCTTCAAAAAAATCGATTTTTATGATATGTAAATGACGCTGTAAGGAGCCCAGAGGGGCGTTATTCTTTCCCCACGGGTCCCAGGAACGCCCCTCTGAAGTGCCGTGCCCGGCTAAATTTGAAAACTAATAACGCCTCCAAGACAAGTTCATCTAAATCGCCTCCCAGAGGCGCGGCTAAGTGCTCAACACCCCCCCTCCTCAGCGCCGCGCTCTGCGGCAAACACCCCGATCCTCCTTTCGCCGGCATCCCAAATCCCGCGCAAAATGTCTTGGAGGCGTTATTAGTTTTCAAATTTAGCCGGGCACGGCACTTTAGAGGGGCGTTCCTGGGCACCGTGGAGAAAGAAGAACGCCCCTCTGGGCTCCTTACAGCGTCATTTACATATCATAAGAATCGATTTTTTGAAGAAATGACAAGACTGACAATCAAAAGAACAAGACAGATGGAAAAAAGGTACTCTGTTAAACATGGATTCATGAAAAAAAAAAAAAAAAATGGGTAAATTGCTAGTGACAGATTCCCTTTAATCGGGACATCTGCTAGATTTTTGGGACCTGTCACATGGGACATCAGCCATGATGGTTGGGGGCCGGGGCACTATTTCTGGGGTTCCATGAGTCAGTAGTGGTAAATATCTCTGTGTACATTGTGCTATAATATATTTGGAATTCGGACTAGTCGGCCGGGCCAGGCACTGCTGCAGGGAGTGGGACGAACGAACGGTACTTCACTTGACTGAGTCTGAGACGAGTGACTTACTTCAAGACTCAAGTTCAGGCCAGCCAGGGACACAACCGGTGCACTGCTCAGTGCTCACTCACAGTACTACTCACCACTGCTTCTGAGTTCAGAATCTTCCTCCGGACTCCCTCTCTCTCCTCAGCTCAGGGCAGGCACTGACTCGTCTCTGTTGAAGGGCCGGCCCGACGGCGAAGTTCGAGCCGATTCTCCCGCCCGCCCCCTTGCGCCACTGGCCAATCAGCAGCTGCCTCAACAGAGTTGCCTTGTGCTGATTGGCCAGCGGCACGAGCGCCACATGCAGGCTGGTGTTTGATCCTGATTCCGGCAGACGGTCAGGAGGAGGTCAGGTCAGGGGGGGGGGTGCGGCGAGGCAAAGATGAGTTGATGTTGGGGCTGGGCCCTGGGGAGAAAAAAGCAATTAGCCGGCTGCAGCAGGTCATGAGTGGGCGGGGCCAAATAGTGTGGGCGGGGCCTTCTCTGCGCTACTGGCCCCCCAGTGCCGCGGGCCCCATAGCAGTGGCGTGGTCTGCCTCTATGGGCGGTACGCCACTGCTATTAACCCCACAAACCAAGCTGAATATTTTAGGGTCCTTTTATGTGGACATATACTCTTCCCAGTGAGGAGCACCCATTGATGATAGCAAAAACATATTAAACAGTTTATATCGTTTTTTCTGCATTTCATCTCATGAAGAACACTTAGCGTCAGGGTGGACAATCTGCTATGGCCTCTTGAACCATCTCTGATGACTTATCCAGTGGTCTGTGAATTCAAAAAGCAGGGGCCATGACTTTTAGAAAAGCACTAGAACAGGAAATGCCTCAGTAACAAGTGACCACCAGCAAGTTTCCCAACTTCCTGGACTTGTCTCCCCTCCTATGGCCATTGTTCTCTCACCCATGTCTGTCCTCACCCTGGATATCATTCAAATATATTTATCACTTAAGGTACCTTTTACACAGGGCGATTTAGTAGCGTTTCTTCCCGACAATCTGCTGATCGCTAGCGGAGGAGCAATCTCCTCCAGAGTATGGAGAGGAGCGATGGCTAATGCCATCGCTGTTCCCCATACTGACTGATTGTGTTTTTACACAGCACGATCTGCTGGCAAGAAGCAAGGATTTTTGTGCTGCACTAACGATCCTGTTACCTAATGAACAAGCATTTACACCGCCAGATCATGGCTAACGAGTGTTACTATGAACGCTCATTAGCGATGATCTTTTCAATTCTCGGCCCATGTAAAGGGCCCTTTAGTTAACACTTACTAATCCTACAGAAATTCATCCTGATTATTATTAAAGGGGTATTCCCATTACTAGGATATGCCCCCATTGTCTGATAGGTGCGGGTCCCACCAATGGGACCCGCACCTATAACGAGAATAGAGCAGGGAGAGCTGTGGCTGGAAGACCCCGGATTTCCAGGGGTCCGTCCACCACCAAGCGCTGCTCGCATAGAAGTGAATGGAAACGCACCGCGCACGCGCAGCCCCTGCTCCCATTCATTTCTATGGGGCAGACGGAAATAGCCGAGCCAGTGCTCAGCTATTTTTGACGGCTCCATAGAAATGAATGGAGGGCGTTCATTTCCCCGCTCCATTCTCATTGTAAGTGAGGGTCCCAGAGGTGGGACGAGCACCTATCAGACAATGGAGGCATATCCTAGCGATATGCCCCCATTGTATATGATAGGAAAACCCCTTTAAACTATATTTGCCACTTATTTGCCACTTACTTCTCCTCTGTGTCCATTCTTATTTGTTATCTTTTATCTGCTGCTCTTCAATGTTTCTGTAGTGGGTCTAAAAGCCTCTATACACAGAATATAATCAACTGAAGCTGCCGCTTTTTCAGCAGGACCAGACAACAAACTAATGTATATAGAGAGCTCCGGATTCTCCTGACAAAAGATATCGGGTAGAGAAGGATCTGATGGATTTACATTCTGACTGCGGCTTTTTCTCCTCTCCCCACTGAAAATAAATACATGCTTAGTGCTGTACCCCTAACCTGGGGGTATCTGCAATTGTTGTGTATTGTTATGTTTTGCCATATTATATTATGTACTCCAGAAATGATAAGGTATGTTTGGCAGGGACAGGGTTAACCACCCTGTACCCTGCCTCTTAGTAGGACTGGGCTGGTCCTACTTCCCGCCAGGAGGGGGAGTTTTATCTAGGACAGTGTGGAGTGTGGAAGCATGTGCAATTGCTCCTACTCCAAGGGTCTTAGGGACCAGCACAAGAACTCATTCTCCTGTGAGGCCACTATTCCAGAGAGACTGGAAGAGCACTAGGATAAGTGAAAAACGACAGTGTTGAAAGTCAATAAAGTGACCAGCAACATACCCTGCTGCAGGTGAGGCACGACTGTTCAGACACCCATCACCTAAATGACATTCAGGCCAGACCAACTCATGTCCAATTACATGTCTGCATTATGCGGTGGACACCTACAGCCAGCTTCCAGTTGTTAGCCAGAAGTTCAGTGGAGAGTCATCAGCCGGATAGCATAAATTGCCTCTTCGTCCGCCACCATACCTCATCATCTGGGGATAGAAATTGCACTTTGTACAAACTACTGCTGGATGTACTGCAAGTTATATTTTACACTGAGTAAAGAGAGACTTTTATTCTTTTACTTCTACTCAGATACAGTGACTAAATCATGATACCTAACATTGCAATATCTTTTCCATCCAGTGAATGTCCCTACATAAACATAAGCACAGTAAAACTTTCTATACAATGTTATAGCTCACCCTAGTGGATAGTTTTATAATTACTTGTGTGTATATACAGGTGAAACTCGAAAAATTAGAATATCATGCAAAAGTCCATTTATTTCAGTAATGCAAATAAAAAGGAATTGCATTAATGCAGCTTAAAATTAGAATTTTGTGAAAAGGTTCAATATTCTAGGCTCAAAGTGTCACACTCTAGTCAGCTAATTAATCCATACCCCCTGAGCAAAGGGTACCTCAAAATTGTGACTTTGGGGTTTCAAAGACTGTAAGCCATAATCATCCAAATTATACCAAATAAAGGCTTGAAATATCTCGCTTTGCCTGTAATAAGTCTATCTCATATGTTAGTTTCACCTTTTAAGTTGCATTGCTGAAATAAATGAACTTTGCACGATATAAAAAAAAATTGAGTTTGACCTGTACATATATATATAATTTTATATATTTTTTTAAAATGACATTAATACCAATAAGCTTTATTTCCTCTTCTTTAGTAATGCTACAGCCCCCAGCTCCCGTCCACCCCATACACACCAGTTCTAAATGACCCCATGGTGAAAAAGAGGAATTAGAAAACGTTTCTGTTTTTATTTTGTGCATAGAGCGGGGCACATTATGGTCAGATACCTCTTAATAAATTAGGTGCATCTCAGCTCTGCTCTTCTCCAGATACTGAAGTCTACACCAGATACAGGCTGGCATAGACTTCAGCTATAGCATCCGCCACTTTCTGGCAAAAGTTATAGTAAGGTGGTGCAAAGCCATGCCCCCCCCCCCATGAAGTTTCAGTCCTTTTCTCTGTAAGAAGCTTAAAAAGTCACAAATTATGGTGCATATATGCCGTGCGCCATATTTTGTGACTTTTTAATGTAACAATAGTGGTGTTATGCTTTTAGTAAATGCCCCCATTGTGTCAGAATTATGGTGCAAAATGAAATGTTGCGTTTAAAGCCACACCTATTTTCTAAGAGCCCACACCTCCTTGATGCCAAATGAGCAATGTTCTATTCTTCTTAGCTTACGTGCTTCATAAATATATATAAAATGAGATGTGCCAAATTGCACAATTTACACAATAGTAAATGTGGGCCAGTACAGTATCTCCAACTAAGGTTACTTTCACACTAGCGGCAACCTCCGGCGGCATGTGTGCACTAGCGGCATCACGGCCGAAACAGCATGCCGGAGAAGGCTGCCGCTAGTGTGAAAGTAGCCTTATTTTTAAAAATGATATCTATTGTTTTGCAGTAGATTTAAAGAGTATCTGTCACCATGATCAACCCTATTAAATCTGGCCTACTGGTAGGATTGATCATGATGACTAACATGAGACCTTTTTCTCTTTAATTAGTATTACCAATACAAAAACAGGGCTCCTATACGGTATACACCGCGTCTCCAACCACAACTATTGAAACACCAATAAGAGAACAACAACGCAGTGCTGCATAAATGTCAGAAACATATATAACCTTTATTTATTCATACAATTATATTAAAAAAAACTGTCGATGGCGATGACAACCTGTCACGGATGGTGTTGAGGAAAACTGGAAGTTATAAATAAACCTCCGACTGACTTGATCCCAAACTAAGGAACATATGGGTGAGCCCTATAAAACCCCTAGAGCTCTCCCTGACTGCTTTGCCCATGCAAAGATCTTTATGATAGATAATTGCATGCCCTCGTACCTAGACTGAGTGACACCTGAAAACCCTATAATAGTGAGGGGACACGACCACCGGCTCCCTGCACTTAATACGGAGGGAGTCAGGGTCACCTAGAATCAAGCCAGCACGGAAACACAAATAAAGGAAAAGACTTATCTGAGGAACCAGTAGTTGCAGCCTCTTGCAGTGAACACAATCCAGGAAGTAGTATAAACCGCAAAGTGAGGCAGTATGGGAGGGAATATAAAGGGAGGCAATCAGTGTAAATAGATGACAGCTGGGAGAAGGAAAAGAGATGACAAAGTGAAACTAAAACAAAGAACATCATGCAAGAGGTACAGAAGAACGTCTGCCAGACCTTCTCAGAGAGCTGGCGGTGACACAACCATACACAAATACATAAAATACACCTTGGGTAGTAACAATATGTAATCCCTGTTAACTAAATTTTAACATATAGTAGGAGGATCCCAAATCTCTGAACCGCTCTCTCATATGGTAACATTACATAATAAAGTGATCAGACACCCCAACGCACGTTTCGCATCACGCTTGGAGATTTTTCCAATCATAGCAGCTCGAGGCCTTATGAAGGCTCCCAAGCCTGCCATTGAAATCTGTCTGTTAATAGGAAGACAATTGC
This sequence comes from Bufo bufo, assembly GCF_905171765.1. Lineage (NCBI taxonomy): Eukaryota > Metazoa > Chordata > Amphibia > Anura > Bufonidae > Bufo > Bufo bufo. The sequence continues at coordinate 131,909,806 of NC_053393.1, forward strand.
ATGGTCCTCAATATGAAAAAAATGAAAGTAGTAAAAAATAAACTATTAAAAATGCACTTCTTTTTGTCCAGCTAAAAGCCAGAAGTCAATGAGTATCCAGCGGTGTGCGGCAGTATCCAGCTGTTCCTGATATGGTTAACTCCAGTAGTCTGTTCTCTGCTGGAACAGACTATCAGAGTTTGTTAACAGATGTGTGAACGTAGCCTTAGCATCACTTGAATTATGTAAAGAAAGCATGCAGGGAAAGGGGGCGTGCAGAGCTGAAGTCAGTAAGAAGAGGCTTTAGACAATAGCTGCTCTGGAATATCACCTTTTGTTTATAGGGGCACAACAATATGGGTTTTTCAAAACACATTCATATCTTGACTTGCAAGACTAGACTTGACAGCGGCGAATCAATGGATGTCGTATATCTGGACTTCTCCAAAGCATTTGACACTGTACCACAACAAAGGTTAGTATATAAAATGAGAATGCTCGGACTGGGAGAAAACATCTGTATGTGGGTAAGTAACTGGCTCAATGATAGAAAACAGAGGGTGGTTATTAATGGTACACACTCAGATTGGGTCACTGTCACTAGTGGAGTACCTCAGGGGTCAGTATTGGGCCCTATTCTCTTCAATATACTGTATTTATTAATGATCTCGTAGAAGGCTTGCATAGTAAAGTATCAATTTTCGCAGATGACACTAAACTGTGTAAAGTAATTTACACTGAAGAGGACAGTATACTACTACAGAGGGATCTGGATAGATTGGAGGCTTGGGCAGATAAGTGGCAGATGAGGTTTAACACTGACAAATGTAAGGTTATGCACATGGGAAGAAATAATGCAAGTCACCCGTACATACTAAATGGTAAAACACTTGGTAAGACTGACATGGAAAAGGATCTAGGAATTTTAATAAACAGCAAACTAAGCTGCAAAAAACAGTGTCAGGCAGCTGCTGCCAAGGCCAATAAGATAATGGGTTGCATCAAAAGGGGCATAGATGCCCGTGATAAGAACATAGTCCTACTACTTTACAAATTATTAGTCAGACCACACATGGAGTACTGTGTACAGTTCTGGGCTCCAGTGAACAAGGCAGACATAGCAGAGCTGGAGAGGGTCCAGAGGAGGGCAACTAAAGTAATAACTGGAATGGGGCAACTACAGTACCCTGAAAGATTATCAAAATTAGGGTTATTCACGTTAGAAAAAAGACGACTGAGGGGAGATCTAATTACTATGTATAAATATATCAGGGGTCAGTACAGAGATCTCTCCCATCATCTATTTATCCCCAGGACTGTGACTGTGACGAGGGGACATCCTCTGCGTCTGGAGGAAAGAAGGTTTGTATACAAACATAGAAGAGGATTCTTTACGGTAAGAGCAGTGAGACTATGGAACTCTCTGCCTGAGGAGGTGGTGATGGTGAGTACAATAAAGGAATTCAAGAGGGGCCTGGATGTGTTTCTGGAGCGTAATAATATTACAGGCTATAGCTACTAGAGAGGGGTCGTTGATCCGGGGAGTTATTCTGATTGCCTGATTGGAGTCGGGAAGGAATTTTTTATTCCCCTAAAGTGAGGAAAATTGGCTTCTACCTCACAGGGTTTTTTTGCCTTCCTCTGGATCAACTTGCAGGATAACAGGCCGAACTGGATGGACAAATGTCTTTTTTCGGCCTTATGTACTATGTTACTATGTTACTATGTTACTAAAGTGTACAGCTCTTGCCAGAGCTTCTGGTGAAGAACCATGTCATATCTACCAAACACAGCTACCTGTAAATTAACCCTTTAACTTACATGTATGTGATCGGTATTAAAGAGGACCTTTCATGGTTTTGTATTACCGTAATTGAGATAAATACCTTAACTTCTGGCCTGCCAGATTTTTTTAAATATCGCTCCTACGCCCCGCTGTGCCCGCTCAGATACTGAGCTTCGGTACAGGGAGGAGGAGCTGCCAGGGTTTCTCAATGGGCGTCTCCTTCTCCCTGGCTGTGCCACGATCCAATCACAGCGGAGAGCGTCACAGCCAGGGAGAAAAAAAAACCTCTCCTTCTCTCTGGTTGTGACGCTCTCCGCTGTGATCAGATCTCGGCACAGCCAGGCAGAAGGAGACGCCCATTAAGAAACCCTGGCATCTCCCCCTCCCTGTACCGATGCTCAGTATTAGCATACTGAGCGGGAAAACTGCGGGGGGCACAGCGGGGCGTAGGAGCGATATTTAAAAAAATCAGGCTGGTACCCCGTAAATAAAGGTATTTATCTCAATTAATAAAAAACCAAGAAAGGTCCTCTTTAAAGGTATGTATGCAGTGGGTTCACAAGCTGATCCAGATCTGTACACGGTGCCGGCTATATAACACAGCAGACACCAAACACCAGTAATTGGGACTGACAATAACTCAGTCATTTCACCGCTCAGTTGCAGCAGTCAATAGTGATCTTGGCATCTGAGCGGCTGGACTGCAGGAAGGAACTCCCTCTGTCCTCTGATCTGAGCCCCTGTGACAAAATTGCAGGACTCCAATCAGTTGCAATGACAGCCTGAATAATGAAGGCTCTTGGGCCCGTCATATTAAGCTGCCTGTTAAGCCGTGCCTGCAGCATTGCTTAACATGCAGCCAGTAAAAATCCTGTAGAATGCGATAGTAGAGGATTGCATCCTAAGGGCTCATGCACACGACAGTATTTTGCGTTCAGTATACTGGCCGTTTTTTTAAATCAGTATGCGTACATATACTGAACCATTCATTTCAATGGTTCAGCAAAAAAAACTAAAGTGTCTCCGTGTGCATTCCGTTTCAGTATTTCCGTACAGTGAAAAGATAGAACATGTCCTATTCTTTTCCGCAAATCACGGTACTTGGCTCCATTCAAGTCAATGGGTCCGTATGCATCCGTATGTCTTCTGTACCCATTCCGTTTTTGAGAAAAAAAATCTATGGAAAATGTTATGCCCAGCCCAATTTTTTCTATGTAATTACTGTATAATGTATATGGCATACGGAAAAAAGGAACGGAAAAACAGAAAGGAAACGGAAACAAAAAAACGGAACAATGGATCCGTAAAAAACGGACTGCAAAACACTGAAAAAGCCATACGGTCGTGTGCATGAGCCCTAAGAGGAAAAAAAGTATGGTACAAAAAAAAAGTCTTCAAACAAAAAATATAAAAAATTTTAATCACTCCATTTCCCAATTTTACATATAAAAAAAATGCGTGATTCACCATTTTTTGGTCACCTTGCCCTTCAAAAAAATTGAATGAAAAGTGATCAAAAAATCGTATGTATTTCGAAATGGTACTAATGGTACCAAAAGTACAGCTCACCCTTCAAAAAAACAAGTCCTGGGACATCTCTGTAGATGAAAAGATAGAAGTTATCAGTGTCAGAATATAGGAAGGCAAAGAAAAATCTATATTTTTTTTTATGGTTTTACTTTTTTACAGTAGTAAAATATAATAAAAACTACATAAATTTGCTATTACCGTAATTGTACTGACCGGCATCATACTGACCTGCATAATAAGGTCCTCATATCATTTTAGGTCCCAGCGTTCCTTCCTGACAATTGCCTGCTCACTGGTGGAGGAGACTGCTGCTATTACATGCAGCCATCTCCTCCACAGTATGGTGAGGATCGATCACTAATGCCATGGCTCGTCCCCATACCGACCAGTTGTTTGCTGGCAGCAGATGCTGTTTACACAGGACGATCTGCTGCGAGTAATCACAATTTTTTTTTGACTGCATAAATGATCTATTACTCAATAAGTTAGCATTTTGCTCACTCATTGGGTAATCGGCGGTACATTTACACCACCAGATAATCGCTAACGAGCGTTTTTATGAAGGCTCGTTAATGATTATCTGCGGGATTTTTGGCCGGTGTAAAGGGCCCTTATCACAAGGAACGTCAAAAAAACTAATCCCCAAAAAACATTTCAGTTTCACTTCAAAAAAATGTTTTCCCCGTTTTCCGTACGATAAATTAAATGATGGCATAAAAAAATATAACTTAGGCTACTTTCACACTAGCGGCAGGACGGATCCGACAGGCTGTTCACCCTGTCAGATCCGTTCTGCCGCTATTTCGCTGTGCAGCCGGACCGCCACTCTGTCCCCATGACTATAATGGGGACCGGGCGGAGCACCGTCACAGCACGACGAGAGGCCGCCGGACTAAAAAGTCGGACATGCAGTACTTTTAGTCCAGCGGCCTTTCGCCATGCACTGCCGTGCTGCGCCGGATCCGACAGGGTGAACAGCCTGTCGGATCCGTCCTGCCGCTAGTGTGAAAGTAGCCTTATCCTGCAAAATAAGCCCTGATATAGGTATATACAGTAAATGTCTGAGCTGTAATAGCAACTGCAACCCAAGGACAAGCGGTACGAACCCTTTTTCCTAATCCTATACAAACTTTCTATTAAAAATTCATATTTACCCATTTTTTTACTTTGCACCCAGTGCACTTTCCGTACATTTAAATTAGCTACAGAAGGTGCTATATACTAGAGTGGAAGATCCTGTGGGACACTACCCTTCCTCTGCCTCTGCCCCTTTCAGTACAATTGGGAGGACTGTTCTGATGGACTTCTTGTTACCGTCCAGGTGTCCTACATGTCCTCAGTCCGGGCCTCTCCACACTCTCCAGCTGCGTTTCCCAGCCCCTCTGGTACATGAGGAATTTCCTGTGATACAATATCACAAATCTGCTGCGACTCACAAGGAGGTGACTTCACATAGCAAGTGTTGCCTCTCTAAACATTCCCAGTGAGCTGATGTACTGGGCGGTGTGCAGACACTGGCCATAGACCAGACAGACAAAAGCAATTTGACATCTTGTCATGAAGGGGAAGTCACTTGACTCCGCTCTTCTAATTCTGCACACTTTGTTTCAGTGTTAAAAGTCTCCAGTTTATTGCACACGTAGCGCTGGGAGCGACCCTTGATATTAATAAAGCGGACTGGGCTTTTTTTTTCTTTGGAAGGAGGTGGTACTGTCGTTTTCTTTTTGTCTTTCTGTGTGATATAAGTGATCAGATAATAGTTTATATCGAGCCTAAGGCTTCATGCACACAGTCGTGTCCTTTTTTTTTTGGGCTGCAAACAATAGATCCGCAAAATACGCATTCCATATTTTTCTCTCTCCTGTCCATAGAAAGGGCCATTCTTCTCCACAATATGGACAAGAATAGGACATGTTCTATCATTTACGGAATGGCCACATGGAGGAACCAAAAATACCACTGTGTGCATGGCCCCATAGAAATGAATGTGTATTGCACATGGATGAAAAATATGGTGGTGTGCGTGAGGTCTAAAAAAAGAATGCAAACCTCAAAATGAATACCCATCGTTTTATCGTTTTGTACCCATTCCTGACCCACACATTTCTGAGAGACTTCTCCGACATCCTGCCAACTTCCAAAAGATTTTGGGAGCCTTAAAGGGGTTATCCAACCCCTATAAGGCCCGGGCCCCTTGTATACATTATACTTACCTGCTCCCCGGCACTCGCGTCACTCTGGATCCCTGCTGCATCTCCTTGATCCTCCTTAGCGTCACCCGCGACGGTAGGGAGGCTCACCCCCATCGTAGCCTGCTATTGGATGCTCCCCCCGTCGCTCGGATCAAAACATCCGGCTAAACACCCGAGATGCAGCGTGCAGGGATCCGGAGCGATGTGGGTGCCGGGGAGCAGGTAAGTATAATGTATACGAGGGCCCGGGCATTGGGGGGCTGTATAACCCCTATAAGGTCCTAAGACACCCTGAATAGCTGTTGGCTGGCCGACATCTATGTCTCTAGACTACCGCATACATGCTCTGTGTTTTCAGTGGCCAGGCACATCAGGCCTATCACCTTATGAATTAGATTGTGGGCTTACCCCACTGAAAAAAATGGGAATGGCCAACACTTAGGGGCTGTTCACATCATATATTAGTCCCACGTTTAACATAATTTTTTTGGGGGAAAAAGGATGCAAATCTATAGGGCACTATTTTTTTTTTTACAATGGAACCCTATGGTGATGGATGCTACTGCATGAAATTCATCTGAGGCATCCATTTAAGGTAGACATCATGCGTATACATAAAATGTAGGACAAAACATGATGTGAACACAGGCTTAGGGCTCATGCACATGACTGTATGTATTTTGCAGTCCGCAAAAACGGATCCGCAAAGAATACGGATGATGTCCGTGTGCATTCCGTATCTTGCGGAACGGAACAGCTGGCCCCTAATAGAACAGACAATAATAGGACATGTTCTATCTTTCTGCTTAACGGACATACGGAAACGGAATGCACACGGAGTAACTTCCGTATTTTTTGCAGATCCATTGAAACGAATGGTTACGCATATGGTCTGCAAAAAAAATTCGGACCGACAAGGAAAGAAAATATGTTTGTGTGCATGAGCCCTTACATATATGAATCCTCTAGACTTGTCAAAACCCACCTAACTTGTCATTGTCCCCAGCAGATGATGCCGTCTCCTGCTGATGTACAGACCTGCAGAGAAGACCTGATGGAGGAAGTATCATTGTATCTGGCACTAAATATGGGGACATGTGGAGGTGACTTTATTTGCTCCACCTTGTTTGTTGTTCACCTTTCAACTGTTGTCCAATATATAAGATAGCCAAAAGTGGATATGCAGTTTTATAGGATAAAATACATAAAAACATATTCCCAGACCAGACAACTATAAGCTCAGACTGGCTGTCTAGGCCGGCACCAGATTTATCACAGTGGCTCAGGTTGGATGAGAAATGTGCTGCAGGAATAGCCACTTTTCTCTAAATCTCTACCAAGTACAGTATTGGTCGGCTTTTGAATTGTAGAGCACTTTTGGCACATCTTAGACCATGCCCGTTTTCCAGCAGAGCTGCTCCCTTCAAGCCAAAGCCCACTCCTTTTGTGAGCAAGTTGGTGGGGGGGGGGGGGAGTGTAAAAACCCTAATTGCGCAAAATTTGACCAAAAATGTGCCAATTTTAGAAAGATTCTAGACACAGACACATTACTACATTACTAAACAGTACCTGCTCTTCTGAGTATTAAAATGTATCCGTCAGCATATGTGCCCTATTTAAGTGCAGCACATAATAATACCAATCCACTGTGCTTCTTCAGAAGAGTGCTCCCCCTACCCTTATCGCTACTGCGCCAAACTTGATATCCCCTGCCGAAGGATGCACCTAATTTATGCGGGGTGTCCGTCTCTGGATAAATTAGCTGCATCCTCCAGCAGTGCATGCGCCGAAACATTAATCTACAACTTGGAGCTGCCATATATTTCTGGCCTCATTTGCTCCAGAAAATGTAAAAAACCCCTTCCCTACTTGTAACTTTTTCTTTCTTCAAAACTCGCAGTTTGCGTCTTTTTAACTCCACTTTTCTGGTTCCAGGGAGATGATAAATCTCCCCCTATATATTAATCTGCTCAGCTCCCCCTGCTCTATAACATGGTGCCCGTAGCTTACATTGCATTTTCATGGTGACAAGTTCACTTTAAATATATTAAAAATTATTTTAGCATATGATGTACGTTATCATTTTAAATATTGTATTAAAACGTGTTGAGTTTCTTGGCTCACCCCATCTGCTGTTTCCCACTTTCTTTGGAAGTCTAGTAATGCTGAAATGTTTATATACAGTCTTGCCGAGTACTTGAAAGTGGGAATTTGATTCACAACCTCCTCGTTCCCTGCATTACAGCATTTGCAATGTGTAAATTCCTTAGAGAGTCGATCATAGTAATAGACATGAATGCTTGGCTTCCTGTTTGTTATTTTTTTTCTTTTTGTAGTAGGGGGTCGGGGGGTCCTTTTAACTGCACACAATGCCATTTAAAAGCACAATAATAATCATGCCATAACAGGAAAGTCATTTGTCAGGTATGAACAGGATAAACCTATTCAAATATATACTCCGCAGTATAATTGCCGCTAAAAGCGAGACGTCTCAAGAAGCTGTGTATGTTATAAAATGAATGTCTTCCGATCGTTTGTATAAATGAGGAAAGTAAATGAAAACAAGACAATAAATAACGCATACTGCTCGCTACATGCCTGCACACACATATACAGTAACGTAATACAATGATATCAGCAATCACTGAGGAATTCTGTGCCCTCCAAGAAAACGCTGTGTTAAAGTTCATGAAAGTTCATGACTTGTCCAGCAGAAAACATGCATTTTCATGAAAGATCGGCCAACAGAAAGCTTGATTTTTCAAAAACAAGGCTAAAAAAAATCTGAGAATACTTAGACAGTGTAAACTTAGACCAGACAGTCTAAAGCTAGATCCACACCTATGGTAATGTAAAGTTAATTTACATTCATTTACACTTGCTCCTGGTATTGCCCATACGGCACAGGTAGGTTAGCGTTAGGTCCCGAGCTACTTGAGATACCTTGGCGCGGTGCTTGGGCTCAGATATGTCCTTCATATAAGGATAAATTGGCTAAATTCTAAATTTCAACACCAGTTTGAGGGTTTAGGAAGACTTTGTTTGCATCCACAGTAGTGCACCTTCCTTATTAATGTTTATTTCATATAGCTATTTACATCCACACATTTTTCTATTTTGTGTAGGACGTCTTTTTGTGATACTTGTGGTCCGCTGCGGGCATCCTCCACTGTATGCATTTTTGCAGGGGATCGCCATTAGCAAAGGGCCACAAGTGCAGGATCTGCTCCCCTGGGTATAGATGCACAACTGCATGTGGGGTTGAGCACTTCCTGCCTTTTGACACCACGCCATTTTTTGTAGTTTGTATATAGAGATGCTTGGAGGTGTATAAACTCCATATTTAAATGTGCCTGATTTTCATCCACAGGCAACAGTTAGGTGCACCTGCGAGGCCTGGGCCATATCAGTCAGTCTTGGGTGGGACTCACAGCCTCCTCCCTGCTCCCATTGCAAGCATGGCTACATGCTGGAGGTAACTGGGAGTTTGCTGTGAGTCGGACATTACGCTCCTGTAATTCACCCACTGGCTCCTGGTATTGCCCATACGGCACAGGTAGGTTAGCGTTAGGTCTCGAGCTACTTGAGATACCTTGGCGCGGTGCTCGGGCTCAGATACTGTATATCCTTTATTTAAGGACATATTGGCTAAATTCTCAATTTTAACACCGGTTTGAGGGTTTATATCATATAGGTAGCTATTTACATCCACACATTTTTCTATCTTGTGTATGATGTCTTTTTGTGGTACTTGTGGTCCGCTGTGGGCATCACCATTAGCAACGGGCCACAAGTGCAGGATCTCCTCCCCTGGATATAGATGCACAACTGCATATGGGGTTGAGCACTTCCTGCCTTTTGACACCACGCCATTTTTTGTAGTTTGTATAATGTAAAGTTCACCATATATGGCCAAGTCAGATATTGCCGTTCACCACCAGACACTACTGACTATAATGGGATCCAGCGGGGATCTGGCCAATTTTAAACATGAACGCTGGGTTTCATGTTTGAAACTGGCCAGATCCCCGCACTGGTGCACGCAACGGCAGTGCACAGCATACCTAGCAAGGCCAGATATGGTGAACTCTGGCAGTTTGTTCCTCTGCCAAAACAGCCTGCCGAATAACTTTACCACAGGTACCTAAGATGCACCAATGTGGTTGACAGTTGATTTGGGACATCCTTTAGACCAGGGATTCCCAACCTGTGGCCCTCCAGCTGTTGCAAAATCACAACTCCCAGCATGCCTGGACAGCCAACAGCTATTAGGGCAAGCTGGGAGTGGTAGTTTTGCAACAGCTGGAGGGCAACAGGTTGAGCATCCCTGCTTTAGACACTTTTGTCTAATTTTACAACACCTAATGATTGGCTTACTTTGCGCCACAGTTTTGCCGCACATTGGATCTCAAGCACGCTTGGCTATTTCCGGCAGTCCCATAGGAGTGAATGGAGAGGTGGCCCCGATATTTTCGGAAGGCTGCAGCAGTAAATGGAAAGGAAGCAGTGCATGCTGCTCTCCTTCACTTTGGGGACCTTGTACTGGCGATGGGTGAGGATCCCAGAAGTCCCAGATCCTAGCAACATGCCATCAATGTCCCTTTAAGATACCACATATCAATAGGATATCCTCATCATATTTTAAAATGCAATAAAATTTCACTCATTTCACTGTTTGCATCATATCCCTAAGGAGAACAGGGATGTGGTATCACACTAAAAACTAAATTGTTTAAATTGAACAAATGCAAAATCTCCTCTTAAGATTTCTCCAATGCAAGAATAACCGGATCTAGAGGAACGTGGCTGTTTTGGCTCAGAACCTATCTAAGCTTAGGAATATCAACACCAGGATACAGCTGTCTTTTGACTAAATACATGTTCACTGAGCACATCATACCCAATCACTACACGTCACCAGACATCTGTTTCCTGTTTTCATTCCTCCTCTCTTATACTACTATTGTGCTTCCCTTTCACCTGTAAGGCCCTTTGGAGACTGGCAACAAATACTTATGTTCCCGCTAGAACGTACTATTAGTAGAAAATGTAGGGCATACTTAACTTCATGTAAGGAGAGCAGAATACTGGATATTTATCACCTCCAGTTGTCTGGATGCGCTCTCTTGGATGTAGAATAAGCTCTCCTTTTGACATTTTCTAATTAGGGTTATCTTCAACAAGCGACCTACTGAGGGTGGCCATGTGTGATGACTAGTGCTGGAATTCAAAACCATGCGCTTGGTATGAAGGGTTTTACTACTATTGATACACTGTAGTAATCATAATTGGTCTAAAGTTTGTTCATAAGGCTGGCCTATAGGAGAACTGATCATTTGGAGGCTACAGCAAATATCATTTGCTCATATCATTAAGGCTCATTTTCTATAATTTCCTAACATTCATTTATAGAAAACCAATCAGCAAAATAAATCTATTGTAGATCAAAAAGAACAAAGTTTGGCAATTCTTCATTCTATAAACCCATTGAAGGCATGGCCATATATGGACCACATTTGGCTGGTGGCTGGTGGCATTGGGAGGATGAGGTTACTTTATATGGAACAGAAGCAACATTTAAACTAGTTCAGAATAGCAAAAAGAAAAAAATTGGAAAAAAAGAGAGGAAAGTGAGGGGTAAAAAGGAAAGAGCCTAATATGAGTAAGGAGTTAGGATTTCATAAAGTGCTAAACTGTGTTCTTACAGTTATACTGCACAGCCACGGTGAGTAGGATCTGGAACAGAGCTGTGGTCATGCATGCGCATGGCTTCTGCTGCATACATTGTCTATGGGCAGGCTGGGACTGGCCCACCGGGGAGGAAGGGGATTCCTCGGTGGGCCCCCAGTCTCCTGAACATGACTGCCCTGTCTGGAAGGACTGTTCCCGCGTCCATGTCTGAGGTCAGTAATAACCCGTGTGAATCCCCGGAATGCAGCAGCAAGGACTTCTTCCATAGGATTATCTTTCTATGAGCAGCCCTGCCATCCTGCCTGGACCCCTCGGCTCCATCGTGGTTTGGCCACTCTCTCTCGCCGTCGATCGGTCGTAGTGTGCTGATGTCGCCGTGCGTCATCTCCAGGGCAGTGGAAAATGGAGGAGTTAGTGCAGGGGAGGCAGAGCGGGAGCACAGGCAGCGGCACTGCACTCGCTGACAAGTGGAGGGAGGGCAATCAGCCTATCATCCTCCTGCTGTGCACAGCTGGGGACATGATCGGGCAGCGCAACATCCCGGGGCACCAAGTGCTGCCAGGTCCCTGCACGGCCGGCTCTGCGGCGGTAAATGATGCGCTCTGCACTCATCCACCAGCAAGAGGCAAAAGTTTGTAATGTCTGCCTGCTGCTGCCAAGTTGGCCTCGAGCACGGCCATAAACCCAGCTGTCACGAGGGTATCTAGAGCCACGTCTGACTCCGTTATACCCGGGGTCAAGAGGTCGCAGCGGGTGGCTGCACGCTCTATATCTAAAGATCACGTTGTTTCTTAGTGATTGTTTTCTGTGTTTGCCTTGCTATCCTTTTTGTCTCAATCAGGGATCCGTAGCTTCTCCTCCTCAGCTGTTTCTTGTCTGCCACTCCCAACCTCCTTATATTCTCCCCTCACACTTCTCTAGTTGCCAGTTATAGAGCTTCCTGCCTGGACATCTATACTGACCCACTGGATTTGTGAATCCTGGTTGTCGTTCCAGAGTGCTACCCTCCGGATCCCTGTTGGGCTTCTTGTTGTCTCCTGTTGTCGCCCACCTGGGATTATATGTTAAGTTTGTATTGTCTGTCCTTCCCTTGGTGTTTTCCTTTAGAGCTAGTGGTGCGGACTAGTGTTCCCACCGCCCTGTTCACTATCTAGGGCTCAGCTTAGGGAAAGCCAGGGCTTTAGGCACGTGATCGGCGTACGGGTGAGGAACCCGTCTAGGGACGTCAGGGCAGCCAGGTGCCAGCCGCTAGGTGAGTCAGGGGTCACCACCTTCCCTCTCACTTGGTCAGGGCCTTCCTTGTTCCCTCCCTCTGTGTCACGTATGTGATAGTCACGCCGACCGTGATATAATAACTGGCCTTTACTTTTTGAGAAAAAAAAAAAAAAAAAAATTTTTTCTTTTTGTTGTTTTTTTTTCTCTACTTAGAATCCAATATGGATCCTATTGCTGCCTTGGCAAAACAGCTTCAAGGCCTGTCTTTGGAGGTGGCAGGATTGAAGGCGTCTGTCCTCCAACAACAGCAGCAAATGCAGCAGACCGCACCCCCAGCGGTTGCTATGGGTAACCAGGTTGTTACAGAACCCAAGGTTGTTCTTCCTGACAGATTTTCTGGGGGAAGGGACAAATTTGCAACGTTCCGTGAGTCCTGCAAATTATACTTTAAGTTGCGCCCTTACTCCTCAGGTAATGAAGAACAGCGGGTTGGGATTGTCATTTCCCTGCTTCAGGGGGACCCACAATCCTGGACGTTCTCGTTACCCCCTGGTTCCCAGGCTCTCCGGTCAGCGGAGGGATTTTTTGGGGCTTTGGGTCTCATATATGATGACCCTGACCGAGTCGCCCTGGCTGAGTCGAAGTTACGGAGACTCCTACAGGGAGATCGGTCAGCAGAGGAATATTGCTCAGAGTTCCGTAGGTGGGCTACGGATACTCAGTGAAACGACCCGGCTCTCAGGAGTCAGTTCTGCTCTGGGTTATCTGAAAGGGTTAAGGATGCACTGGCGCTGTATGAGACCCCCCTTTCCCTTGATGCTGTTATGTCCCTCTCTATCAGAATAGATAGGCGTCTTAGGGAGAGATCGAAGATTCCTGAGCAATTGGTTACCTCTCCCAAGCAACAATTAGTCTGTACTGACTTAGATGAGCCTATGCAGCTAGGCGGAACTTCTCGTCAGGTCCGTCCTCCTGAGGTTCGCCGTAGGGGGGGGGCTTGTTTTTTCTGTGGGGGGAAGGGTCATTTCATTAATGTCTGTCCCTCCTTTCTCAAAAACAAAAGACCGTCGGAAAACTACTAACCCCAGGCTGTGCGGAGGATGTCAGCCGGGGGGTATACGTTTCCTCCATACGAACATCTCAATTTGTGTTACCAGCGGTTATTGTTTTTGGTGTTAAGACGGAGTCTATTTCTTTTTTTCTAGACAGTGGAGCAGGGGTAAATTTGATTGAGGCCCATTTTGCCCGCACTATGGGTTTGTCTCTCTGTACGCTGCAGAGACCTATTCCCATATTCGCTATAGATTCGGCTCCTCTGTCTCAGAGAAACCTCACCCACATTGTTCATAATTTACACCTTCGGGTAGGGGACCACCATAATGAGTGTCTTTCATGTTACGTTCTGGAGGGCCTTCCCTCTCCTGTGGTATTGGGTCTTCCCTGGTTGGTAGCGCACAATCCAGTGGTGGATTGGCAGGCCAGGGAGATATTGGAGTGGAGTGAGCATTGCAGAGAGAATTGCTTAAATAACAATTGCTTAATCGCCTCCAAAGCTTCCCTACCTACATTTATTTCGGACTTTGAGGACGTTTTTTCTGAAAAGGGTTGTCAGAAGCTACCACCTCATCGTCCTTATGATTGCCCGGTTAACCTGATTCCCGGTGCAAAATTACCCAAGTCCAGGTTGTTTAATCTTTCGGGTCCCGAGAGACAAGCCATGAAAGATTATATCTCCGAGAGTCTGGCTAAGGGACACATCAGACCCTCTTCTTCACCCGTGGCTGCAGGGTTTTTCTTTGTTAAAAAGAAAGATGGGGGCCTGCGTCCTTGCCTAGATTTTCGTGAGCTAAACCAGATAACCATCCGAGACCCATACCCTCTTCCTCTCATTCCTAGACCTTTTTAATCAGATTGCGGGTGCTAGGTGGTTCTCCAAATTTGATCTTAGGGGGGCCTACAATCTGATTCGTATCAGGGAAGGGGATGAGTGGAAGACAGCTTTTAACACCCCTGAGGGGCATTATGAAAATCTAGTTATGCCTTTCGGTCTGACCAATGCCCCCGCTGTCTTCCAACATTTCGTTAATGATATTTTTAGTCATCTCATCGGCAGGTTTGTTGTCATATACCTAGATGATATCTTAATTTATTCGGCTGATCTGAAAACACATGAGGTGCATGTCAGGCAAGTACTGCAGGTCCTATGGACGAATAAATTATATGCGAAAATTGAAAAATGTGTCTTCGCCGTTCAGGAAATACAGTTCCTGGGATATCTATTATCTGCTTCAGGTTTCCGTATGGATCCTGGGAAGGTCCAGGCAATTTTAGATTGGGATCTTCCTGAGAACCTTAAAGCCCTACAACGGTTTTTGGGTTTCGCAAATTTCTATAGAAAGTTCATTAAAAATTATTCAGTGATCGTTAAACCCCTTACCGACATGACTAGGAAGGGGACTGATTTTTCTAAATGGTCTGACGCCGCTAAAAATGCATTTTCCTCTCTAAAAGAGAGGTTTACCTCGGCACCTGTTCTAATTCAACCTGATGTCTCCCAGCCTTTTATTGTTGAGGTAGATGCGTCAGAGGTGGGAGTGGGGGCTGTATTGTCTCAGGGTCCGTCTCCTGGCAAATGGCGCCCTTGCGCTTTCTTTTCCAAAAAATTATCTTCTGCAGAGAAGAACTATGATGTTGTAAATAGGGAACTGTTGGCGATTAAGCTGGCGCTTGAAGAGTGGCGTCACTTCTTAGAGGGAGCAATCCACCCCGTCACGGTGATTACGGATCACAAAAACCTTCTGTACCTAGAATCGGCTAAGCGTCTCACCCCTAGACAAGCTAGGTGGTCGCTATTCTTTACCAGATTTAACTTTGTAATCACCTATCGTCCTGGGGCAAAAAATACCAAGGCAGACGCGTTATCTCGTAGTTTCCCTGGAGGGGGTAATGCTAGTGATCCGGTACCTATTTTACAAAGAGGAGTGGTTGTCTCTGCTGTACACTCTGTTCTAGAGGGAAAGGTGTTAGAGGCCCAGGGGGACGCCCCGGCCTCTTGCCCCTCAGAGAAATTGTTTGTACCGTTAAACCTGCGTCTTGAATTATTAAAAGGACATCATAATTCGGCACTTGCTGGGCACCCGGGTAGTAAAGCAACTTTGGAGCTATTATCTTGTCGTTTTTGGTGGCCAAGGTTGCGTCAGGATGTAATGGATTTCGTGTCTACTTGCTCTACTTGTGCATGCGCGAAAGTCTCTCATACACGTCCAGCAGGGTCTTTATTGCCTCTTATTATCCCCAATAGGCCATGGACACATCTGTCAATGGATTTCATCACTGACTTACCGTTGTCTGCGGGTAAAACAGTTATTTTGGTAGTAGTAGACAGGTTTAGCAAAATGGTACACTTTATTGCGCTACCCGCACTTCCTAATGCTAAAACTCTTGCTCAGGTGTTTATCAGTGAAATCGTGAAGCTTCACGGGGTCCCTTCCGATGTGGTTTCGGATCGGGGAACCCAGTTTATTTCTAAGTTTTGGAAAGCTTTTTGTTCCCGTTTGGGGGTGCACTTGTCCTTTTCCTCAGCTTTCCATCCTCAGTCGAATGGACAGACTGAGCGTACCAACCAAAACCTAGAAACATATTTAAGGTGTTTTGTGTCTGAAAACCAAGAGTTGTGGTCATCATATTTACCGTTAGCTGAGTTTGCCATAAATAATCATTATCAGGAGTCCACTGGCAAGTCACCATTCCTTGGTGCATACGGTTTTCATCCCCAATTTTGTACTTTCAAAGAGGGGGGGTCTTCTGGGGTTCCCGAAGAGGAAAGGTTTTCTTCATCTCTTTCTTCGGTATGGCAGAAGGTGCAAGTTAACTTGAAAAAGATGAGTGGTAAATATAAATGCATGGCCGATAAGAAACGGTCGCCAGGTCCGGACCTAGGGGTGAATGACTATGTGTG
Source organism: Bufo bufo (assembly GCF_905171765.1). Classification (NCBI taxonomy): domain Eukaryota; kingdom Metazoa; phylum Chordata; class Amphibia; order Anura; family Bufonidae; genus Bufo; species Bufo bufo. The sequence goes on from NC_053393.1 coordinate 131,926,157, forward strand.
GTTGTCTACTAGGAATATTAAGTTGAAGGTTCCCTCTTGGAAACTGGGCCCTAGGTTCATTGGTCCTTATAAAATAGTAGCCGTCATTAACCCTGTGGCTTTTCGCCTGGAGCTACCTCAGACTTTTAAGATCCATAACGTCTTCCATAAATCGTTACTCAAGAAGTATGTTCCACCTCTAGAACCATCACCGCTGCCACCTCCTCCTGTTATTGTGGATGGTAATCTGGAGTTTCAAATAGCCAGAATTGTTGATTCTCGTCGGGTCCGCCGCTCTCTTCAGTATCTGGTGCATTGGAGGGGTTACGGTCCCGAGGAAAGAATGTGGGTTCCAGCGTCAGGTTAATTCAGGCTTTCCATACCTCTCATCCGGAGAGACCTGGTCCTGAGTGTCCGGAGGCCCCTCGTGAAAGGGGGGGTACTGTCACGAGGGTATCTAGAGCCACGTCTGACTCCGTTATACCCGGGGTCAGGAGGTCGCAGCGGGTGGCTGCGCGCTCTATATCTAAAGATCACGTTGTTTCTTAGTGATTGTTTTCTGTGTTTGCCTTGCTATCCTTTTTGTCTCAATCAGGGATCCGTAGCTTCTCCTCCTCAGCTGTTTCTTGTCTGCCACTCCCAACCTCCTTATATTCTCCCCTCACACTTCTCTAGTTGCCAGTTATAGAGCTTCCTGCCTGGACATCCAGGGCCGGCCTTTGGGGTGTGCGGGCTGTGCGGCCGCACAGGGCGCCATAGCAACAGGGGCGCTGGGCGGCCGACAGCTCGCAATGTAATCTGCGGCAGGCGAGGCTGTACTTGTGTTCTCCCTCGGGGCGCCTCCCTCCATCTCCCCCTCCCCTGTCTGACCTGCCTGCTGCCCCCGCCGCTGCCAATAAGAAGAGAGGCAGGAGGAGGAGGGGAGGGGCTGTGGCCACTGCGCCACCAATGAAAAAAACTGACCTGAAATACAGGAGGCGGGTGCCGGAATCAAATAGCCGGCACCCGACCTCTGTGACAGGGAGCTGCGATCAGCTGCAGTTGAGTTAACCCTTCAGGTGCGGTACCTGAGGGGTTAACTGCCGCTGATCGCAGCCCCCTGTCACAAAGGTCGGGTGCCGGCTATTTGATTCCGGCACCCGCCTCCTGTATTTGTGTAAGAAACGTTGGTGGCACAGTGCGGCCCCCCCCCCCCCCAACACCCCAGTATAAGAAACGGTGGCACAGTGCGGCCCCCCCCCCAACACCCCAGTATAAGAAACGGTGGCACAGTGCGGCCCCCCCCCCAACACCCCAGTATAAGAAACGGTGGCACAGTGCGGCCCCCCCCCCCCCCCCCCCAACACCCCAGTATAAGAAACGGTGGCACAGTGCGGCCCCCCCCAACACCCCAGTATAAGAAACGGTGGCACAGTGGGAAGTGCCAGTGAGGGTTAAAAAATAATTTAAAAAAATTAACTCACCTCCTCCAGTTGATCGCATAGCTGCCGGTCTCCTGTTTTCTTCAGGACCTGTGGTGACGTCACTGAGCTCATCACATGACCCATTACCATGGTGATGGATCATGTGATGAGCACAGTGATGTCACCACAGGTCCTTTGACAGGTCATGAAGAAAGAACAGAAGACGATCAATTGGAGGAGGTGAGTTAATTATTTTTTAACCCTCATTGGCACTGCCCACTGCGCCACCAATGTTTATTATATTGAGGGGGGGCGCACTGCACCACCAATGTTTATTATATTGGGGGGGGGCGCACTGCGCCACCAATGTTTATTATATTGGGGGGGGCGCACTGCGCCACCAATGTTTATTATACTGGGGTGTTGGGGGGGCGCACTGCGCCACCAATGTTTATTATACTGGGGGGCGCACTGCGCCACCAATGTTTATTATACTGGGGTGTTGGGGGGGCGCACTGCGCCACCAATGTTTATTATACTGGGGGGCAGTGGCGTAGGGATCGCCATAGCAACCATAGCAGTGGCTATGGGGCCCTACGCCACTAGGGGGCCCGTCCGACCGCATTCAAATTTATTTTTTTTTTATTTTTTTTTAACACACACAGACACTACACACAGGCAGCCAGGAGGTGGCGTAACTACCGGGGAAGCAGCTGCTTCGGGCCCCGACAGTTTATTTTCAAGTTAGTTAAATATCGATGTCTTACTGTTCAGGGCCCCTTCACAGCAGCGGTCTTAATGTTCCCTCGCTAATGTGCTCTAATCTTACTGTATATACTAAAGTCTCCTGATGTGTCTGGGATTCGAACCCACAACCTCCAATGTATCAGTGTATCAGAGGCAAAGCATTAACCCTCACAGCCATAAAGAAGGCATTGCAACTGACTGAAAAAATTTGACACTTCTACTGTTATAGCTGGCTAAGTGTACATCTATACACATGACAGCTGCCCCAACACACCCAGCACTGCTATATCTCTATATGACAGCTATCCCAGCACACTCAGCTCTGCTATATCTCTATATATGAGCAGCTATGTGTATAGATGTACACTTAGCCAGCTATAACAGTAGAAGTCTCATAATTTTTCAGTCAGCAGCAAGGCAGCTGTTATGGTCTTGAGGGTAGGTGCTCTGCCTCTGATACAAGCAGTGACTCCATATATGGACATACAGGGCGGGACACAATACAGGGAGGGACACAGGAAGAGGCTGCATCGCATCGCTGACATGGAGGTAAGTAGAAGTGTTTATTTTATTTTTTTTTAATACCCGACTGTTACTGCCATGGGGGGAGCGGGGGGGGGGGGGCACTTGATACTGGCACATGGGGGGAGGGGGGTTGGCACCTGACCTGATACTGGCACCTGGGGGGGGGGGGGTTGGCACCTGATACTGGCACATGGGGGGGGGGAGAGAGAGGCACCTGATACTGTGGATGGCACTGTTCAGGGGAGGGGGATCTGTGTATGACACTATTTAGGGGAGTGTGGATGGCACTGTGGATGGCACTATTTAGGGGAGGGGGGATCTGTGGATGGCACTATTTAGGGGAGAGGGATCTGTGGATGGCACTATTTAGGGGAGAGGGATCTGTGGATGGCACTATTTAGGGGAGGGGGGATCTGTTGATGGCACTATTTAGGGGAGGGGGGGATCTGTGGATGGCACTATTTAGGGGAGGGGGGATCTGTTGATGGCACTATTTAGGGGAGGGGGATCTGTGTATGGCACTATTTAGGGGAGGGGGATCTGTGGATGGCACCATTTAGGGGAGAGGGATCTGTGGATAGCACTATTTAGGGGAGAGGGATCTGTGGATGGCACTATTTAGGGGAGGGGGGATCTGTTGATGGCACTATTTAGGGGAGGGGGGGATCTGTGGATGGCACTATTTAGGGGAGGGGGGATCTGTGTATGGCACTATTTAGGGGAGGGGGATCTGTTGATGGCACTATTTAGGGGAGGGGGATCTGTGGATGGCACTATTTAGGGGAGGGGGATCTGTGGATGGCACTGTTTAGGGGAGGGGGATCTGTGGATGGCACTGTTTAGGGGAGGGGGATCTGTGGATGGCACTATTTAGGGGAGGGGGGATCTGTGGATGGCACTATTTAGGGGAGGGGGATCTGTGGATGGCACTATTTAGGGGAGGGGGGATCTGTGGATGGCCCTATTTAGGGGAGGGGGGATCTGTGGATGGCACTATTTAGGGGAGGGGGGATCTGTGTATGGCACTATTTAGGGGAGGGGGATCTGTTGATGGCACTATTTAGGGGAGGGGGATCTGTGGATGGCACTATTTAGGGGAGGGGGATCTGTGGATGGCACTATTTAGGGGAGGGGGGATCTGTGGATGGCACTATTTAGGGGAGGGGGGATCTGTGGATGGCACTATTTAGGGGAGGGGGGATCTGTGGATGGCACTATTTAGGGGAGGGGGGATCTGTGTATGGCACTATTTAGGGGAGGGGGATCTGTTGATGGCACTATTTAGGGGAGGGGGATCTGTGGATGGCACTATTTAGGGGAGGGGGATCTGTGGATGGCACAGAGGGGGGGGGGCCCATAATTTTTTTTTGCTATGGGGCCCATGCATTTCTAGCTACGCCCCTGCTGGGGGGGCGCACTGCGCCACCAATGTTTATTATACTGGGGTGTTGGGGGGGGCGCACTGCGCCACCAATGTTTATTATATTGAGGGAGGGCGCACTGCGCCACCAATGTTTATTATATTGGGGGGGGCGCACTGCGCCACCAATGTTTATTATACTGGGGTGTTGGGGGGGCGCACTGCGCCACCAATGTTTATTATATTGAGGGGGGGCGCACTGCGCCACCAATGTTTATTATATTGGGGGGGGCGCACTGCGCCACCAATGTTTATTATATTGGGGGGGGGGGCGCACTGCGCCACCAATGTTTATTATACTGGGGTGTTGGGGGGGCGCACTGCGCCACCAATGTTTATTATATTGGGGGGGCGCACTGCGCCACCAATGTTTATTATATTGGGGGGGCGCACTGCGCCACCAATGTTTATTATATTGGGGGGGGCGCACTGCGCACAACGATGGGTTAGGGAAATTTCACAGCAGAGTGCGCATGCGCTGGGAGCCTCGCCGGCGGTTAGGGTAGGGAAAAATTATGGGCCAGTGCACAGGTGCGGTGATCGGATGGATGTTCTCAGCTGGACACCGGCCGACACTGCGCATGCGCTGGGAGCCTCACCAGCGGTTAGGGTAGGGAAAAAGCACTGGCCCGTACGTAATTTTTCCCTTCCCTAACCGCTGGTGAGGCTCCTGGCGCATGCGCACTCTGCTGTGAAACTTCCCTAACCTGTCGTTGTGCGCCTGCGCGGCGCTGCACACCTCCTCACGTCATGTCCGGTGCGACTGGAAGTGACGAGGGTAGGGAAATCTCACGAAGTAGGGAAGTATAACATTACACCGGCCTTTGGGGTGTGTGGGCTGGTAACTACTTGGTTGGATAGTCAGCCAGCCTATGCCATGATGCCAGCAACAAGCAGTGTTTTTTTTTTTTTGGGGGGGGGGGGGGGGGGGCGCCACAAGGTTAGCTCGCACAGGGCGCCTGAACACCTAAGGCCGGCCCTGTGGACATCTATACTGACCCACTGGAGTTGTGAATCCTGGTTGTCGTTCCAGAGTGCTACCCTCCGGATCCCTGTTGGGCTTCTTGTTGTCTCCTGTTGTCGCCCATCTGGGATTATATGTTAAGTTTGTATTGTCTGTCCTTCCCTTGGTGTTTTCCTTTAGAGCTAGTGGTGCGGACTAGTGTTCCCACCGCCCTGTTCACTATCTAGGGCTCAGCTTAGGGAAAGCCAGGGCTTTAGGCACGTGATCGGCGTACGGGTGAGGAACCCGTCTAGGGACGTCAGGGCAGCCAGGTGCCAGCCGCTAGGTGAGTCAGGGGTCACCACCTTCCCTCTCACTTGGTCAGGGCCTTCCTTGTTCCCTCCCTCTGTGTCACGTATGTGATAGTCACGCCGACCGTGATATTAGCGGGGAGCTGCATACCTGCTGCCGTCATTAGGCCGGAGCTGCTGCTAGCCACAACTGGTGGCCATTCCTGCACCGTGCTCCATCCCTGCAGTTACCATTCGGCCATTTCGTAGTTCAGTCCCTTTCTAGGACAGCTGGGTGACAGCTTGTATACCACACAGAAAGCCGGGTGGCAGCTCCTAGGAGAGCTGTGTGGTATACAGGCTGTCACCCAGCTTTCCTGGTGTCCTGAGGAGAATATATCTCAGTATAGGAACATATAGATACGTTATCATATGATTTACTCATTCAGGAGTCTTAGAAAGCCGGGTTGCAGCTCCTATGAGAACTAAGACTCCTGAATGGCCAAATCATCTGATGTCTTCTCTATATGTTTCCATACTGAGATATATTCTCCTCAGGAAAGCTGGGTGACAGGCTGTATACAAAACCAAACTACAGACTCCACACATTCAATAAAAAAGCATCTTTATTGTATCTTATAAAAATAGACATACAATACATATAAATAAATAAATAAATGGGAAAAAGTCAATGCAGAAAGGACTATGACAGTGCGAAAAAAAAACCAGGGTCCAATGTATGTCACATTAGCAATCATATCATAATTGGAGTGAGATAGTAAATCACTCCTTCAACAATAAAGAACTCTCACCGTATCTGATACCTTATTACACAAGTCTGTAAGCTTATTAACCATACTCCACTGTTAAATCACCTCATAACGCATGTAAATATTCTAAGAGCTCAATGGAGCCATTAATCATAGCAATACAACAATAATAATAAAAATAAAATAAAAATAGGGAAAAAAAGAACAGTAGACATATTAGTTATCGCCGCGTCCGTATCGATGGGCTCTATAAAAATATCCCATAATCTAACCCCTCAGGTGAATACCGTCAATAAAATAAAAACTGTGCTAAAAAAAACAATTTTGGTCACCTTACATCACTAAAAGTGCAACATCAAGCGATCAAAAAGACGTATGCCCCCCAAAATAGTACCAATCTAACCGTCACCTCATCCCGGAAAAAATGAGCCCCTACCTAAGACCGATTGTCTTAGGTCGGGGCTCATTTTTTGCGGGATGAGGTGACGGTTAGATTGATACTATTTTGGGCCACATACATCTTTTTGATCGCTTGGTGTTGCACTTTTAGTGATGTAAGGTGACCAAAAATTTTTTTTTTTGCACAGTTTTTTTTTTTTTACGGTGTTCACCTGAGGGGTTAGATTATGTGATATTTTTATAGAGCCCATCGGTACGGACGCGGCGATACCTAATATGTCTACTGTTCTTTTTTTCACTATTTATTTTAAATTTTATTATTATTGTTGTATTGCTATGATTATTGGCTCCATTGAGCTCTTAGAATATTTACATGCGTTAGGAGGTGATTTAACAGTGGAGTATGGTTAATAAGCTTACAGACTTGTGTAATAAGGTATCAGATACGGTGAGAGTTCTTTATTGTTGAAGGAGTGATTTACCAAAAAATAAAAAAAACTATGGGTCTCAGACTATGGAGACACTAAAACATGATTTATTTTGTTTCAAAAATGCTTTTACTGTGTTAAATGTAAAAAAAAAAGTTGAAATATTAGGTATTTCCACATCCGTAAGGACCTGCTCTATAAAAATATCACATGACCTAACCCAGGTAAACACTGTAAAAAAATATAAAAAAAATTTGGCACCTTACATCACAAAAAGTGTAATAGCAAGCGATCATAAAGTCATATGCACCCCAAAATAGTTCCAATCAAACCATCATCTCATCCTGCAAAAATGATACCCTACCTAAGACAATGGCCCAAAAACTGAAAAAAAAACTATGGCTCTCAGAATATGGAGACACTAAAACATGATTATTTTTTGTTTCAAAAATGATATTATTGTGTAAAACTTAAATAAATAAAAAAAAAAGTTGACATATTAGGTATTGCCACGTCCATAAGGACCTGCTCTATAAAAATATCACATGACCTAACCCCTCAGGTGAACACTGTAAAAAATATATAAAGACAATCGCCCAAAAACTGAAAAAACTATGGCTCTCAGACTATGTCATGAAGTACAATATGTGATGAGAAAACAATCTCAGAATGGCCTGGATAAGTAAAATTGTTTTAAAGTTATAGTTGAGGAAGGGTTGAGACGTATGCATATATACACTGCTCAAAAAAATGAGACGGAGTCTACAACCCACACAAGTGGCTCAGGTAGTGCAACTTATCCAGGATGGCACATCAATGCGAGCTGTGGCAAGAAGGTTTGCTGTGTCTGTCAGCGTGGTGTCCAGAGCATGGAGGCGCTACCAGGAGACAGGCCAGTACATCAGGAGACGTGGAGGAGGGCGTAGGAGGGCAACAACCCAGCAGCAGGACCGCTACCTCCGCCTTTGTGCAAGGAGGAACAGGAGGAGCACTGCCAGAGCCCTGCAAAATGACCTCCAGCAGGCCACAAATGTGCATGTGTCTGCTCAAACGGTCAGAAACAGACTCCATGAGGGTGATATGAGGATCCGACGTCCACAGGTGGGGGTTGTGCTTACAGCCCAACACCGTGCAGGACGTTTGCCATTTGCCAGAGAACACCAAGATTGGCAAATTCGCCACTGGCGCCCTGTGCTCTTCACAGATGAAAGCAGGTTCACACTGAGCACATGTGACAGACGTGACAGAGTCTGGAGACGCCGTGGAGAACGTTCTGCTGCCTGCAACATCCTCCAGCATGACCGGTTTGGCATTGGGTCAGTAATGGTGTGGGGTGGCATTTCTTTGGAGGGCCGCACAGCCCTCCATGTGCTCGCCGGAGGTAGCCTGACTGCCATTAGGTACCGAGACGAGATCCTCAGACCCCTTGTGAGACCATATGCTGGTGCGGTTGGCCCTGGGTTCCTCCTAATGCAAGACAATGCTAGACCTCATGTGGCTGGAGTGTGTCAGCAGTTCCTGCAAGACGAAGGCATTGATGCTATGGACTGGCCCGCCCGTTCCCCAGACCTGAATCCAATTGAGCATATCTGGGACATCATGTCTCGCTCTATCCACCAACGTCACGTTGCACCACAGACTGTCCAGGAGTTGGCAGATGCTTTAGTCCAGGTCTGGGAGGAGATCCCTCAGGAGACCGTCCGCCACCTCATCAGGAGCATGCACAGGCGTTGTAGGGAGGTCATACAGGCACGTGGAGGCCACACACACTACTGAGCCTCATTTTGACTTGTTTTAAGGACATTACATCAAAGTTGGATCAGCCTGTAGTGTGTTTTTCCACTTTAATTTTGAGTGTGACTCCAAATCCAGACCTCCATGGGTTGAAAAATTTGATTTCCATTTTTTTTATTTTTGTGTGATTTTGTTGTCAGCACATTCAACTATGTAAAGAACAAAGTATTTCAGAAGAATATTTAATTAACTCAGATCTAGGATGTGTTATTTTTGTGTTCCCTTTATTTTTTTGAGCAGTGTATATATATGCATGCAAACACATATATATGCATGCATTAACAGCCACATTATAGGATGATGTGCGCAGATGTGCCCAGCATCTGCGCACATCTGCCCTTAGTGGTCCACGTGGGCTCATTGTGGCCCCTGTGGGGAATATGTGCCCCTTATATGCTCATATATCCCCTTATAGGCCCCATTGATGGGAAAAATGTCACCAAAACCAGAGGTATCAGTGTGAATGTGCCCCAAGCATTCACACTGATGCCATCTGGCTAATTGCATCAGAATGACCGGACAAGAGCGCCGCTGGAGATAATTATGCATAATAGGAAGAGGGGAGAAGCCGCCCTTCCTTCTATTATGTGCATTCCGGCAGAGCGATTACTATCGCGCTGTCCAGAATGCGAAGTGTTGCAGGCGGGAGATCAAAGGTTTCTCCCGCCTGTCAGGTGGCGCGGCCCCAACGCCCTCGTCAGGGGATGCGCGGGCTGGCGCAGTGACGTCATCTCACTGCGCCGGCCCACGTGTCCCTGATGGTGGCGCGCGCCCGCGTGGTAATGCATGTGTGTGTATGGCTATATGTTCTATATGGCTGTGTGTTGTGCCTCCCCCCCCCCTTTTTGTGTGTTTCCCCCTTCCTGTGTTTCAGTGGTGCTTACCAGCCTGGTCATCTTAAGGTCAACTGTGCTTGGCACAAGTGGTCATCTCTGGTCCTGTCCAGTTCTGAGGCGGGAAGATTCTGTGATGTTGATTGGTCCAGGGGTAAACGGCGGGACAATTCTCCTTTATATTGGAGTGCTCCGCTGGGGTCCATGCCTATAAGAAGAAAGAAGACCTGGATCAGCGCCCCACCCGCCCTCCCTTAATTTTGTCTGTCACAATGTTTATTAGGGTCCATTCATACGTCCGCAAATGGGTCCGCATCCGTTCAGCAATATCAGGAACAGGTGCAGACCCATTCATTCTCAATGGGGCAGGAATCGATTTCCGGAGCGCGGCCCCGAACTTCCGGGCTGCGGCTCCAAACTTCCGGGATGCGGCCATGCAAAAAAATAGAACATGTCCTATTCTTGTCCGCTATTGCGGACAAGAATAGGCAGTTCTATGGCGGGTGTCGGCCGGGTGTATTGCTGATCCGCAATACACCACGGACGTGTAAATGGACTCTTAGTGGGAGACTGGTGGTTATGGTTTTCTGGAGATTAATTGATTGATTAGGAATGAATTTAAATTAATTTATGGTAAATATAAATTGTTATGGTAATTTAATATGATAATTTATATTTTATAACCCTTTCAACCGCGGGCCAGTTTTTACCTTCCTGCCCAGGCCATTTTTTGCAAATCTGACACTTTATGTGGTAAGAACTTTAAAATGCTTTTACTTATACAGACCATTCTGATTGTTTTTCTCGTCACATATTGTACTTCATGCACTTTCATTTTTATTTATAAAAAATTAACAAATGTACCAAAAATTTCTAAATTTCCAAATTTCAATTTCTCTACTTTAATAATGGATAGTAATACCTCCAAAAATAGTTATTACTTCACATTCCCCATATGTCTAATTCATGTTTGGATAATTTTGAAAATGAAATTATTTTTTTTGGGACGTTAGAAGGCTTAGAAGTTTAGAAGCAAATCTTAAAATTTTAAGAACATTAGCAAAACACAATTTTTTCAGGACCAGTTCAGTTATGAAGTCACTTTCTGGGGCTTACATATTAGAAACCACCCATAAATTACCCCATTTTAGAAACTACACCCCTCAGGCTATTCAAAACTGATTTTACAAACTTTGTTAACCCTTTAGCTGCCCCACGAGAATTAAAGGAAAATGGGAATGAAATTTCAAAATTTCACTTTTTTTTTGCAGATTTATAATTTTAATCTATTTTTTCTGCAACACATCAAGGGTTAACAGCCAAACAAAACTCAAAATCTATTACCCTGAATCTGGAGTTCACATAAACACCCCATATGTGCTCAAAAACTGATGTATGGGCGCATAGCATGCTTCAGAGTGGAAGGAGCAACATATGGCCTTTGGAGATTTAGCTGGAATGGTAATTGGGAGCTATGACGTATATGAAGACACCCTGAGGTACCCCTACAGTGGAAACCCCCAAAAAATGATCCCATTACGGAAACTACACCCCTCAAGGAATATTTCAAGGTGTGTAGTGAGTACTTTGACCCATCAGGCGTTTCACAGAATTAGGAAACGCTTGGCTGTGAAAATGAAAAATAAAAATATTTTCCAGAAAAAGTTGCTTTACACCCACATTTGTCACTTTCACAAAGGGTAACAGGACAAAATGCACCCCACATTTTGTTCCCCATTTCCCCCGAATACGCCAACAACCCATATGTGCTCAAAAAATGATGTATGGGAGCACGGCAGGTTTCAGAGTGGAAGGAGCACCATATGGCGTTAGGAGAGAGGATTTAGCTGGAATGGTAATTGGGAGCTATGTCACATGTGAAGACACCCTGAGGTGGCCCTACAGTGGAAACCCCCAAAAAGTGACCCCATTTCGGAAACTACACCCCTCAAGGAATATTTCAAGGTACGTAGTGAGCACTTTGAAGCATCAGGTGTTTCACAGAATTAGGAAAGGCTTGGCTGTGAAAATGAAAAATTCTAAAAATTTCCAGAAAAAGTTGCTTTACACCCACATTTTTCACTTTAACAAGGGATAACCCCACATATTGTTCCCCATTTCCCCCCGAATACGCCAACACCCCATATGTGCTAAAAAAATTATCTATGGGCACATGGCAGGGCCCTAGAGGCAAAAAGCTAAATATGGATTTTGCTGACCTGAATTGGCAGACATGGATTTTAGGTGCCATGTCACATTAAATAAATTTCCTGAGGTCCCCAGTAATTAAAAACCCCAAGAAGTGACCCCATTTTGGAAAGAGCACCCCCGTACGAACATTTTAAGTGGTGGAAAGGGTACTTTTCAGCAAAATGGTGTCTCACAGAAGGCAGAAATAGTAGAGAAAGGATTTCAAAGCACACATTTGTCAAAATGAAAAATTACTAGCAGACCCCAATTTTTCACTTTCACAAGGGGTTAAAGGAGAAAATGCACCCCAGTATATGTTCCCCATTTTCTCCCCTTCTGCAAACACCCCATATGTGCTTGTAGCCTGCTGTAAGGGCGCACAGCAGGTCTCTAGAGGCAAAGTGCAAAAACAGTTTTTTGCAGGCCTAAATAAACAGACATGGATTTTAGCTGCCATGTTGCATTTAAAAAAATTCTGAGGTCCCCAGAAATTAAAAAACCCCAAGAAGTGACCCATTTTTGGAAAGTGCACCCCCGTACAAACATTTTAAGGGGTGGAAGGGCACGGTTGTCTCACAGAAAAAAATATGTAGTGGTTGTTGGAAAGTGGATATGCAAGCGAGGTGGACTAAATCAGAGATATAAAGTGGAAATATTGCAGGGAGCATGAAGGATGAAATTAAATTAATACTCCATGGATGTGTGGTAAATGGTGTCCTTCCTAATTCCCCTTTTTGAACACACTCTGCATCTTTTTTGGGTCCTTCCCTTTCTTGCTGTCTGGGGGACTTCAGCTGGGAAATGTTGTCCTGGTACAACACGGCCACTGTGACTTACAGAAGTACTGGGGCCCTCTTCTGTTTGGTTTGGAAGTATTAGGCCCCTTTCACACGGGCGAGAATTCCGTGCGGGTGCAAAGCGTGAGGTAAACACATTGCACCCGCACTGAATCCGGACCCATTCTCTTCAATTGGGCTGTGTATATGAGCGGTGATTTTCACGCATCACTGGTGCGTTGCGTGAAAATCGCAGCAAGCTCTATATTGTGCGTTTTTTGGGGGGCTGAGGGAAAATCACAAGCATCCGCAAGCAAGTGCAGATGCGGTGCAATTTTCACGCATGGTTGCTAGGAGACGATCGGGATGAGGACCCGATCTTTATTATTTTCTCTTATAACATGGTTATAAGGGAAAATAATAGCATTCTTAATACAGAATGCTTAGTAAAATAGTGATGGAGGGGTTAAAAAATAAAAAACAATTAATAAGCTCACCTTAATCCACTTGAACGCTCAGCCTGGCATGTCTTCTTTCTTTTTTGATGAAAAGGACACGTGGTGACGTCACTGCACTCATCACATGGTCCATCACATGGTCCATTATCATAGTGATGGGCAATGTAATGGACCGTGTGATGAGCGCAGTGACATCATCAAAGGTCCTTTAGCCAGGTCCTGAAGAAAGTAGAAAGAAGAGGAGATCCGCTACGCGATCAAGTGGATGGGGTGAGTTAAATTTGTTTATTATTTTTAACCCTTCAATGGACATTTTACTAAGCATTCTGTATTAAGAATGCTATTATTTTCCCGTATAACCATGTTATAAGGGAAAATAATACAATCTACACAACACTGATCCCCGAACTTCTGTGAGCGTGCAAAATGCATTAAAACGCTTTGCACTCGCGCAATAAAATCGCGCATTTTCCCGCAAAGCACCCGCATCTTGTCCGGGCCTCACATGCGGCGCCCGTGTGAAAGAGGCCTTAGGGTCTTGATCACTACTTCTTGAAAGTGAAGAAATGTTCCTGTGTGTGCGCTAGGCTTAAATAGCACATACGCATTGTACACAGACATCAAACGGAAATGGAAATGTGAACGAGGCCTTAGTAAATTGCAAATGTGTACTATCTGTGTTCTCTTGGGACAGCACACACACCCATTGACTTTAACATGTAATCACCAAAGTACCTGGTGTCACCGTGGAAGCAGGCCTATGATTAGGGATTCCTCACACACATTATAGTCTATGGGTCCATGAAAACCACGGACACAACACAGATGCCATTCGTGTTTTTTCTGTGGTTTTCACAGATCGCCTCTAGGAGATGCTCTGGAAATTAATTCTTCAGCCTAGCAAATGACACATGGAAGGCAAAAAAATGAACCCTGTGTGAATAAGCCCTTACAGTGGTGTCCAGCGACTTGACAGGAAGAATAGACATACAGTACAGACCAAAAGTTTGGACACACCTTCTCATTCAAAGAGTTTTCTTTATTTTCATGACTATGAAAATTGTAGATTCACACTGAAGGCATCAAAACCATGAATTAACACATGTGGAATTATATACTAACAAACAAGTGTGAAACAACTGAAAATATGTCATATTCTAGGTTCTTCAAAGTAGCCACCTTTTGCTTTGATTATTGCTTTGCACACTCTTGGCATTCTCTTGATGAGCTTCAAGAGGTAGTCCCCTAAAATGGTTATCACTTCACAGGTGTGCCCTGTCAGGTTTAATAAGTGGGATTTCTTGCCTTATAGATGGGGTTGGGACCATCAGTGGCGTTGAGGAGAAGTCAGGTGGATACACAGCTGATAGTCCTACTGAATAGACTGTTAGAATTTGTATTATGGCAAGAAAAAAGCAGCTAAGTAAAGAAAAACGAGCGGCCATCATTACTTTAAGAAATGAAGGTCAGTCAGTCAGCCGAAAAATTGGGAAAACTTTGAAAGTAAGGGCTATTTGACCATGAAGGAGAGTGATGGGGTGCTGCGCCAGATGACCTGGCCTCCACAGTCACCGGACCTGAACCCAATCGAGATGGTTTGGGGTGAGCTGGACCGCAGAGTGAAGGCAAAAGGGCCAACAAGTGCTAAGCATTTCTGGGAACTGCTTCAAGACTGTTGGAAGACCATTTCAGGGGACTACCTCTTGAAGCTCATCAAGAGAATGCCAAGAGTGTGCAAAGCAGTAATCAAAGCAAAAGGTGGCTACTTTGAAGAACCTAGAATATGACATATTTTCAGTTGTTTCACACTTGTTTGTTATGTATATAATTCTACATGTGTTAATTCATAGTTTTGATGCCTTCATAGTCATGAAAATAAAGAAATGAGAAGGTGTGTCCAAACTTTTGGTCTGTACTGTACATGCAGCTCTAGTTCTCCAGTCAAATCTGATGGAACTTGTGATGGATGCTCCGACACGAATGTCAACATAGCTTAATAAAAATCACTAGTGAACCTGTGATTGTCCTGATGAATCCGGTGTGGACAGACCCAAATAGGGCATTCTGTGGGTTACAAACGTACTGTGTGAATAGGATGTCATGATATCTCATTAACTTCGGTGTGACATACACCATTAGGATGGATTCACACACTGCATTTTGCAGCAGTTATTTTTTTGCCAGAAGCTCTGCTGATGGTACTTTATAGTAAATTATTGAAGGTACACACACAGAGCCAGAACCAGGAGCGCAACCTGCAGAGAAAAAAGATAATGGAGAGATTTCTTCCTCTTTGTTTTGGACCCGTTTTTGGGTTTGGCTGACAAATACTGATGGAAAATACCGACCAATATAATTATTTTGGAGATTTAACAGCCAGCATGCTGTGGGTACAGCCAGGCTCGGACTGGCCCACCGGGGAGGCGGGGGATTCCTCGGTGGGCCCCCAGTCTCCTGCGCCCAGAGAGGGAAGAGCAATTATTTCTCTTGTTTCTCAGGAGAGATAATTATTGTAACCACTAGGTGGCAGTATCGCACAGTGATGCAGCCTCCTACTGGTGTAAATGGGACAGGAGGCCCCGCATAATCTAAACTTCCCAGCTGAAGGCAGTGAAGGAGGAGAGAACATGTCTGGCCATCCTCCTGCCCTCCCTGCTGTCAGAAAACTGTGGTTGCTGGAGAGAAGGACTCCTCTGAGGTGCTGATTTCTCAGGTGTGTGACAGTAGTGAGCTGTAGGAGACTGTAAGGGGGAAATAGGGGATTTGTTTATAGTAGACTCAGATCTGTGCATGTGTGCTGCTCTCTGCAGAGTTCAGAGTGGCATTGGGGGGAATCTGCCCTAGGTCCCCCCATGCCTCTGATTTAGGTGCATCCCCATTAGTGCCACAGCTCCAGATGCCCCCCAATGCCCCCACTCTAAATGCACCCCTAATATTGCCTCTTCTCCAGTTGTCCGCCTAATACCTCTGCTCCAGGATCCCCACTATTACCATGCCGCAAGTGACCCTAATGCCTCTGCATTAGGTGCACCCCCATAAGTGCCCCAGCTCCAGATGCCCCCACTCTAAATGCAACACTAATATTGCTTCTTCTCCAGGATCCCCACTATTACCCTGCCTCAGGTGACCCTAATGCCTCTGCTTTAGGTGCACCTCCATAAGTGCCCCAGCTCCAGATGCCCCCACTCTAAATGCACCACTAATATTGCCTCTTCTCCAGTTACCCCTGCTCCAGGATCTCCACTATTACCCTGCCTCAGGTGACCCTAATGTCTCTGCTTCAGTTATGACCCTCCGTTTGTGCCCTTTGCTTACGTTGCTCCTCTAGCACCTTTGCTTGGGCTTTTTTAAAGGTTATGACCTGCAAAGGGGGTTGGACTTATGACTGAAAAATTCTGCACAGTGCATCACATTCTCCAGTATTAACATGTATGGTTTACATGGCGGCAGTGATGATATTCCGTATTTACAGGCATCACTGCTGCCATGTAAAGAGATACTGGTGGTGGAGTGGTGGAGGATTTAAAGGGGTTGTGCAGGTTTTCAAGTTATCCTCTCCACATTATAGGGCATAACTAAATGATTAGTGTGGTCCGATTTTGCACCCCCCACTGACCCAAGAATTGGTCCTGTTCCCCCTTTTTATTGTGTGACAGGCTACAAATATGCCCTGCTCCATTCATTCTCTTTGGGACCACTGAAAATAGCCAGCGCTGTACTCCGCCATCTCCAGCGACCCCACAGAGAATGGATGGAGAGGAAAGGCATATGCTCGACCTGCCACTCAATCAAGAAGGGGGAGCAGTGGGGGCTCCAGCGTTCAGACCCCCATGGATCACTTAGTTATCCCCGATCCTGTGGATAGAGGATAACTAGAAAAGTGGACACAGGTCCTTTAACAGGCGAGCATTTCTATTTTAGTTTGACACATATTTTGGGCCAGATTTTAAATTTAAATTTTATTTTTTTACACCCAAAGAAAACCTTTAAGGATAGGGAATGTGAAAAGGTCCAACCGCTATGACACGACAGGTGATAAGTGTCTGATTGATGAGGGTCTGACTGCTGGGACCCCCATGATCAAGGGAACGTGGTCTTAAGACCCTTGTGTACATAGATTGGCGGTAATGTAGTTGAATGTCTCGGGACCCCTTTTGTCATGATCAGTGGGTGTTCCAGCAGTCAGACCCCAGCAATCTGATATTTATCACCTATAATGTAGATAGGCAATAGGTCATTATGGTAGGACAACCCTTTTAATTATAATGTAGATTATGTACAATATGAGAAGGTTAAGATTTGGCAAATTTCATGCCAGACATTTATGCTTAACCCCTTCAACCCCGGGCCTGTTTTCCCCTTCCTGCCCAGGCCAATTTTTGAAAATCTCACATGTGTCACTTTATGTGGTGATCTTTAAAACGCTTTTACTTATACAGGCCATTCTGAGATTGTTTTCTCATCACTTATTGTACTTCATGACAGTGGTAAAAATAAGTTTAAAAAAAAAAAATTTTATTCATAAAAAAAATACCAAATTTACCCAAAATTTTATAATAGATAATAATACCTTCAAAAATAGTAATTACTTTACATTCCCCATATGTCTACTTCATGTTTGGATCATTTTGAAAATTTTATTTTATTTTTGGGGGACGTTTGAAGGCTTAGAAGTATGAAAGCAAATCTTGAAATATTTTGGAAAATTTTCAAAACCCACTTTTTAAAGACCAGTTCAGGTCTGAAGTCACATTGTGAGGCTTACATAATAGAAAACACCCAAAAATGACCCCATTTTAGAAACGACACCCCTCAAGGTATACAAAACTGATTTTACAAACTTTCTTAACCTTTTAGGTGTTCCACAAGAATTGATGGAAAATGGAGATGAAATTTCAGAATTTCACTTTTTTGGCAGATTTTACATTTTAATCCATTTTTTCCAATAGCAAAGCAAGGGTTAACAGCCAAATAAAACTCAATATTTATTACCCTGATTCTGCGGTTTACAGAAACACCCCACATGTTATCGTAAACTGCTGTACGGGCACATGGCAGGGCGCAGAAGGAAAGGAACGCCATATGGCGTTTGGAAGCAAAAAATAATCATATTTTAGTGTCTCATAGTCATAGTTTTTTATTTTTTGATCGATTCTCTCAGGTAGGGTCTAATTTTTTGCGGGATGAGGTGACGGTCTGATTGGTACTATTTTGGGGGCATATGCCTTTTTGATCACTTGCTGTTGCAATTTTTGTGATGTAATGTGACAAAAATTGCTTTTTTTTTACACTTTTTTTTTGGAAGGCAAATTTAGCTGAACTGGTTTTTAGATGCCATGTCCCATTTGAAGCCCCCCTGATGCACCCCTACAGTAGAAACTCAAAAAAGTGACCACATTTTGGAAACTACGGGATAAGGTGCCAGTTTTGTTGGTACTATTTTGGGGTACATATGATTTTTTATTGCTCTATATTATGTTTTTTGTGAGGCAAGGTAACAAAAAATTGATGTTTTGGCACCGTTTTTATTTTTACAGCGTTTAACCGAGGGATTAGGTGATTTGACTTTTATAGAGCAGATCGTTACGCACGTGGCAATACCTAATATGTATGCTTTTTTTTTCACTTTAGCACAATAATAGCAGTTTTGAAGCAAAAAATAATCATATTTTAGTGTCTCATAGTCTGAGAGCCATAGCTTTTTTATTTTTTGACCGATTCTCTCAGGTAGGGTCTCATTTTTTGCGGGATGAGGTGATGGTCTGATTGATACTATTTTGGGGGGCATATGCCTTTTTGATCACTTGCTGTCGCAATTTTTGTGATGTAATGTGACAAAAATGGCTTTTTTTACACAGTTTTTTTTTTTTTTTTTACGGTGTTCACCTGAGTGGTTAGGTCATGTGATATTTTTATAGAGCTGTTTGTTACGGACGTGGCGATACCTAATATGTATACTTTTTTTTTTTCACTTTAGCACAATAATAGCATTTTTGACACAAAAAAATAATGTTTTGGTGTCTCCATGTTCTGAGAGCTATAGTTTTTTTATTTTTTGTGCGATTATCTTAGGTAGGGGCTAATTTTTTGCGAGATGAGGTGACAGTTTTATTGATACCATTTTGGAGGGCATACGCCTTTTTCATCGCTTGGTGTTGCACTTTTTGTGATGTAAGGTGACAAAAATTGCTTTTTTTACACTGTTTTTATTTTTATTTTTTTATGGTGTTTATCGGACAGGGTAGATCATGGTATATATTTATAGAGCCGGTAATTACGGACGCGGCAATACCTAATATGTGTGGGTTTTGTTTTGTTTTTTTTAGTTTTTTATTATAAAATAAGGGGAAAGGGGCGTTTTTTTTCTTTTTTACTCTATTAATTTTATTAAAAACACTTTTTTTTTAAACTTTTTTTACTTTACTTTATTTATGACATTTACTTTTGGGGGTCTGATCCTCTCTGCAATGCATTACAATACATCTGTATTGTAATGCATTGCCTGTTAGTGTATGCCACTGAGTCATACACTAACAGGTTGCCTAGGAGACCCAGCCTGAGGCTGGATCTCCTCGGCTCCCGTAGAAGGCAGTTCCCGATGCGGTGCAAGGCATTGGGCAGCCTCTGCATGGCATCGGGCTGCCTTGTGTTGCATCGGGTCCCAGCCAGAGCAGCGCGGGGACTGGATGCTCACCCGACACAAACCTCTTCTATGTCACGGTCAACACGGACCGCGGCATAGAAGGGGTTAATCTGCCGGCATCGGCTTTTACAGCGATGACAGCGGATACAGCAGGGGCCCGGCGACCACGGAGGCTGGGCCCCTGCAGTGATCGCGCGCGCACCGCTCCGGTGCCCGCGCGATCACTATGACGTACTATTACGTCAAATTGCGGAAACTCAGTGGTTCCCATGATGTAACAGTACGTCAAAGGTCGGGAAGAGGTTAAAGGGTTTGTCTCACTTCAGTAAATGGCATTTATCATGCAGTTGATACAAGGCACTTGCTAATGTATTGTATTGTATTGTGATTGTGCATATTGCTTCCTTTCCATCACATTATACACAGCACGTATCCGTGGTAATTACCACCGTGTAATCCAGCAGTGGTGGCCGTGCTTACACACTATAGGGAAAGGCGGCTGGAAGTGCTCATAGGCCAACACCTTTACCTATAGTGTGTAAGCACGGCCACCGCTGCAGGATTACACGGTGGACAGTGGGCCCCTACACAGAGGAAGGGGGGAGTATACTTATTTAAAATATAACTTTTAACCACCTCCGGACCGCCTAACGCAGGATCGCGTTCCGGAGGTGGCAGCCCTGCGCAGAGTCACGCATATATGCGTCATCTCGCGATGGCCGAGATTTCCTGTGAACGCGCGCACACAGGCGCGCGCGCTCACAGGAACGGAAGGTAAGAGAGTTGATCTCCAGCCTGCCAGCGGCGATCGTTCGCTGGCAGGCTGGAGATGTGTTTTTTTTTAACCCCTAACAGGTATATTAGACGCTGTTTTGATAACAGCGTCTAATATACCTGCTACCTGGTCCTCTGGTGGTCCCATTTGTTTGGATCGACCACCAGAGGACACAGGTAGCTCAGTAAAGTCCCACCAAGCACCACTACACTACACTACACCCCCCCCCGTCACTTATTAACCCCTTATTAGCCCCTGATCACCCCTGATCACCCCATATAGACTCCCTGATCACCCCCCTGTCATTGATCACCCCCCTGTCATTGATTACCCCCCTGTAAAGCTCCATTCAGATGTCCGCATGATTTTTACGGATCCACTGATAGATGGATCGGATCCGCAAAACGCATCCGGACGTCTGAATGAAGCCTTACAGGGGCGTGATCAATGACTGTGGTTATCACCCCATATAGACTCCCTGATCACCCCCCCTGTCATTGATTACACCCCTGTCATTGATCACCCCCCTGTAAAGCTCCATTCAGACGTCCGCATGATTTTTACGGATGCACTGATAGATGGATCGGATCCGCAAAACGCATCCGGACGTCTGAATGAAGCCTTACAGGGGCGTGATCAATGACTGTGGTTATCACCCCATATAGACTCCCTGATTACCCCCCCTGTCATTGATTACACCCCTGTCATTGATCACCCCCCTGTAAAGCTCCATTCAGACGTCCGCATGATTTTTACGGATCCACTGATAGATGGATCGGATCCGCAAAACGCATCCGGACGTCTGAATGAAGCCTTACAGGGGCGTGATCAATGACTGTGGTGATCACCCCATATAGACTCCCTGATCACCCCCCTGTAAAGCTCCATTCAGATGTCCGCATGATTTTTACGGATGCACTGATAGATGGATCCGATCCGCAAAACGCATCCGGACGTCTGAATGAAGCCTTACAGGGGCATGATCAATGACTGTGGTGATCACCCCATATAGACTCCCTGATCACCCCCCTGTAAAGCTCCATTCAGATGTCCGCATGATTTTTACGGATGCACTGATAGATGGATCCGATCCGCAAAACGCATCCGGACGTCTGAATGAAGCCTTACAGGGGCATGATCAATGACTGTGGTGATCACCCCATATAGACTCCCTGATCACCCCCCTGTAAAGCTCCATTCAGATGTCCGCATGATTTTTACGGATGCACTGATAGATGGATCCGATCCGCAAAACGCATCCGGACGTCTGAATGAAGCCTTACAGGGGCATGATCAATGACTGTGGTGATCACCCCATATAGACTCCCTGATCACCCCCCTGTCATTGATTACCCCCCTGTCATTGATTACCCCCCTGTAAAGCTCCATTCAGACGTCCGCATGATTTTTACGGATCCACTGATAGATGGATCGGATCCGCAAAACGCATCCGGACGTCTGAATGAAGCCTTACAGGGGCGTGATCAATGACTGTGGTGATCACCCCATATAGACTCCCTGATCACCCCCCTGTCATTGATCAACCCCCCTGTCATTGATCAACCCCCCTGTCATTGATCACCCCCCCTGTCATTGATCACCCCTCTGTAAGGCTCCATTCAGATATTTTTTTGGCCCAAGTTAGCGGAATTTTTTTTTTTTTTTCTTACAAAGTCTCATATTCCACTAACTTGTGTCAAAAAATAAAATCTCACATGAACTCACCATACCCCTCACGGAATCCAAATGCGTAAAATTTTTTAGACATTTATATTCCAGACTTCTTCTCACGCTTTAGGGCCCCTAGAATGCCAGGGCAGTATAAATACCCCACATGTGACCCCATTTCGGAAAGAAGACACCCCCAGGTATTCCGTGAGGGGCATATTGAGTCCATGAAAGATTGAAATTTTTGTCCCAAGTTAGCGGAACGGGAGACTTTGTGAGAAAAAAATTAAAAATATCAATTTCCGCTAACTTGTGCCAAAAAAAAAAAATTTCTATGAACTCGCCATGCCCCTCATTGAATACCTTGGGGTGTCTTCTTTCCAAAATGGGGTCACATGTGGGGTATTTATACTGCCCTGGCATTCTAGGGGCCCCAAAGCGTGAGAAGAAGTCTGGTATCCAAATGTCTAAAAATGCCCTCCTAAAAGGAATTTGGGCACCTTTGCGCATCTAGGCTGCAAAAAAGTGTCACACATCTGGTATCGCCGTACTCAGGAGAAGTTGGGGAATGTGTTTTGGGGTGTAATTTTACATATACCCATGCTGGGTGAGAGAAATATCTTGGTCAAATGCCAACTTTGTATAAAAAAATGGGAAAAGTTGTCTTTTGCCAAGATATTTCTCTCACGCAGCATGGGTATATGTAAAATGACACCCCAAAACACATTCCCCAACTTCTCCTGAATACGGCGATACCACATGTGTGACACTTTTTTGCAGCCTAGGTGGGCAAAGGGGCCCATATTCCAAAGAGCACCTTTAGGATTTCACAGGTCATTTACCTACTTACCACACATTAGGGCCCCTGGAAAATGCCAGGGCAGTATAACTACCCCACAAGTGACCCCATTTTGGAAAGAAGACACCCCAAGGTATTCCGTGAGGGGCATGGCGAGTTCCTAGAATTTTTTATTTTTTGTCACAAGTTAGTGGAAAATGCAGATTTTTTTTTTTTTTTTTTCATACAAAGTCTCATATTCCACTAACTTGTGACAAAAAATAAAAAGTTCCATGAACTCACTATGCCCATCAGCGAATACCTTGGGGTCTCTTCTTTCCAAAATGGGGTCACTTGTGGGGTAGTTATACTGCCCTGGCATTCTAGGGGCCCAAATGTGTGGTAAGGAGTTTGAAATCAAATTCTGTAAAAAATGACCTGTGAAATCCGAAAGGTGCTCTTTTGAATATGGGCCCCTTTGCCCACCTAGGCTGCAAAAAAGTGTCACACATCTGGTATCTCCGTAATCGGGAGAAGTTGGGGAATGTGTTTTGGGGTGTCTTTTTACATATACCCATGCTGGGTGAGAGAAATATCTTGGCAAAAGACAACTTTTCCCATTTTTTTATACAAAGTTGGCATTTGACCAAGATATTTATCTCACCCAGCATGGGTATATGTAAAAAGACACCCCAAAACACATTCCTCAACTTCTCCTGAATACAGAGATACCAGATGTGTGACACTTTTTTGCAGCCTAGGTGGGCAAAGGGGCCCACATTCCAAAGAGCACCTTTCGGATTTCACAGGTCATTTACCTACTTACCACACATTTGGGCCCCTAGAATGCCAGGGCAGTATAACTACCCCACAAGTGACCCCATTTTGGAAAGAAGAGACCCCAAGGTATTCGCTGATGGGCAAAGTGAGTTCATGGAAGTTTTTATTTTTTGTCACAAGTTTGTGGAATATGAGACTTTGTATGAAAAAAAAAAAAAAAAAAATCATCATTTTCCACTAACTTGTGACAAAAAATAAAAAATTCTAGGAACTCGCCATGCCCCTCACGGAATACCTTGGGGTGTCTTCTTTCCAAAATGGGGTCACTTGTGGGGTAGTTATACTGCCCTAGTATTCTAGGGGCCCAAATGTGTGGTAAGGAGTTTGAAATCAAATTCAGGAAAAAATGAGGAGTGAAATCCGAAAGGTGCTCTTTGGAATATGGGCCCCTTTGCCCACCTAGGCTGCAAAAAAGTGTCACACATCTGGTATCCCCGTACTCAGGAGAAGTTGAGGAATGTGTTTTAGGGTGTCTTTTTACATATACCCATGCTGGGTGAGATAAATATCTTGGTCAAATGCCAACTTTGTATAAAAAAATGGGAAAAGTTGTCTTTTGCCAAGATATTTCTCTCACCCAGCATGGGTATATATAAAATGACACCCCAAAACACATTCCCCACCTTCTCCTGAGTACGGAGATACCAGATGTGTGACACTTTTTTGCAGCCTAGGTGGGCAAAGGGGCCCATATTCCAAAGAGCACCTTTCGGATTTCACAGGTCATTTTTTACAGAATTTGATTTCAAACTCCTTACCACACATTTGGGCCCCTAGAATGCCAGGGCAGTATAACTACCCCACAAGTGACCCCATTTTGGAAAGAAGAGACCCCAAGGTATTCGCTGATGGGCATAGTGAGTTCATAGAACTTTTTATTTTTTGTCACAAGTTAGTGGAATATGAGACTTTGTAAGAAAAGAAAATAAAAAAAATAAATCATAATTTTCCGCTAACTTGTGACAAAAAAAAAAAAGTTCTATGAACTCACTATGCCCATCAGCGAATACCTTAGGGTGTGTACTTTCAGAAATGGGGTCATTTGTGGGGTGTTTGTACTGTCTGGGCATTGTAGAACCTCAGGAAACATGACAGGTGCTCAGAAAGTCAGAGCTGCTTCAAAAAGCGGAAATTCACATTTTTGTACCATAGTTTGTAAACGCTATAACTTTTACCCAAACCATTTTTTTTTTACCCAAACATTTTTTTTTTATCAAAGACATGTAGAACTATAAATTTAGAGCAAAATTTCTATATGGATGTCGTTTTTTTTGCTAAATTTTACAACTGAAAGTGAAAAATGTCATTTTTTTGCAAAAAAATCGTTAAATTTCGATTAATAACAAAAAAAGTAAAAATGTCAGCAGCAATGAAATACCACCAAATGAAAGCTCTATTAGTGAGAAGAAAAGGAGGTAAAATTCATTTGGGTGGTAAGTTGCATGACCGAGCAATAAACGGTGAAAGTAGTGTAGGTCAGAAGTGTAAAAAGTGGCCTGGTCTTTCAGGGTGTTTAAGCACTGGGGGCTGAAGTGGTTAATATGGTCTAGAATATACAGAATAATAAGACTCACTACACAATGTAGACATACATACACATATAAGGCCAACTAAATGGTGCCTTGCTGGTGAAAACAAAGAAATCTGCTCCATCCGTGAAGACGCGAACAGTCTTACCAGACCCTTTGTAGATAATGGGATAGGCCCTTGGTGACAGGAGGCAGGAGACACTCGGTGTGTGCCGTGCGGGAGTGAGTGTATCTGCTGTAAAGCCGAGTAGATGGAGCAATAGGACTGGTCCTATATAACCCTATCAAGGTGAAGGGGCCTATTATGCTTCTACCTATCTACACGGAGCACTCGCCTTGGAAAAGGCGACCCCGTCCGGTAGCCTGTCCCTATATTGGACCTGAACCCTAGAACTACAGACAGTTTACCAGTGAAAAAAGATGAAAATGCTTCCAGTGGTCTCCAGACGTGGCACGTTTCTGTCCGTGACTCTTCAGGGGAACGACTGCAGGAAGGCTGACTACAGTCAGGTATCTAACCTGAGGCTGACTAAACACTGGGGAAGGGGACAAGCTGTAGAAGCTTGTGCTCTGCTATCCCAAAGTGGGATGCAGTGTTGCACAGGAGGGGTAGTCCTGTGCTAGACGGTCCGGAGGATGTAATAATCCCTAAGAGATGAGACCCTTCTGGTTAGGGGTAACAACGTAATGAACCAGCCACAATAGTATACCTGGGTAGTGGGTTTTAAATACTCGCGCTCCATCTCCGTCGCCCCGCCTCTTCACTGACGTCATCCACTTGCGACGCCATCTTGGAGCGCCGCAGCCAGCCCCCTTTACCCTGAACAGGAACTTCTTCTCCTTCGATAACAAAATCTACCACCAGCTCAGGGGTACCGCGATGGGGAGTCCATGTGCCCCGTCGTATGCTAATTTATTCCTGGGCTGGTGGGAGGAGACCCTGGTATTTGGGGAGAGGAATCCGGATGACCTGTCTAGAATTGGGCTGTGGGCGCGTTATATAGATGATATTTTCATCACTTGGAGTGGGAGCCCCTCTCAGTTTGAATCGTTCGTGTCCAGTCTGAACCAAAACGAGATAGGCATGAGGTTCACATACGAGACACATCCAACCAGTCTACCATTCTTGGATATTAAAATTACCAAGAATGATAGGGGGGAACTAGACACCTCGATTCACAGGAAACCCAATGCGACAAACTCTCTCCTGAGATGGGAGAGCAGTCATCCTCTCCCACTCAGGAGAGGGATACCAAGAGGGCAGTATCTTCGTCTGCACAGAAATTGCTCAGACAAAAAAGACTTTGTGGCGCAGGCAGCTGACCTAAGGGCTAGATTTCTACAAAGGGGGTACCCTGATTATATCCTGAGATCAGCTTACAAGGCAGCTCTCGCGCGACAGAGACCCACCCTACTAATCATGAAACAGCCAAATATCTCTGCAACCAAACTGTCCCGTGTAATTACCACGTTTGACAGAGGTTCAAGTCAGGTCAGGAAGATCTTACAACGCCACTGGGGGATCCTTAACCACCTCAGCCCCCAGTGCTTAAACACCCTGAAAGACCAGGCCACTTTTTACACTTCTGACCTACACTACTTTCACCGTTTATTGCTCGGTCATGCAACTTACCACCCAAATGAATTTTACCTCCTTTTCTTCTCACTAATAGAGCTTTCATTTGGTGGTATTTCATTGCTGCTGACATTTTTACTTTTTTTGTTATTAATCGAAATTTAACTATTTTTTTGCAAAAAAATGACATTTTTCACTTTCAGTTGTAAAATTTTGCAAAAAAAACGAGATCCATATAGAAATTTTGCTCTAAATTTATAGTTCTACATGTCTTTGATAAAAAAAAATGTTTGGGTAAAAAAAAATGGTTTGGGTAAAAGTTATAGCGTTTACAAACTATGGTACAAAAATGTGAATTTCCGCTTTTTGAAGCAGCTCTGACTTTCTGAGCACCTGTCATGTTTCCTGAGGTTCTACAATGGCCAGACAGTACAAACACCCCACAAATGACCCCATTTCGGAAAGTACACACCCTAAGGTATTCGCTGATGGGCATAGTGAGTTCATAGAACTTTTTATTTTTTGTCACAAGTTAGCGGAAAATGATGATTTTTTTTTTTTTATTTATTTTCCTTACAAAGTCTCATATTCCACTAACTTGTGACAAAAAATAAAAACTTCTATGAACTCACTATGCCCATCACGAAATACCATGCTGGGTGAGATAAATATCTTGGTCAAATGCCAACTTTGTATAAAAAAATGGGAAAAGTTGTCTTTTGCCAAGATATTTCTCTCACCCAGCATGGGTATATATAAAATGACACCCCAAAACACATTCCCCACCTTCTCCTGAGTACGGCAATACCAGATGTGTGACACTTTTTTGCAGCCTAGGTGGGCAAAGGGGCCCATATTCCAAAGAGCACCTTTCGGATTTCACAGGTCATTTTTTACAGAATTTGATTTCAAACTCCTTACCACACATTTGGGCCCCTAGAATGCCAGGGCAGTATAACTACCCCACAAGTGACCCCATTTTGGAAAGAAGAGACCCCAAGGTATTCGCTGATGGGCATAGTGAGTTCATGGAAGTTTTTATTTTTTGTCACAAGTTAGTGAAATATGAGACTTTGTATGAAAAAAAAAAAAAAAAAAAAATCAGCATTTTCCACTAACTTGTGACAAAAAATAAAAAATTCTAGGAACTCGCCATGCCCCTCACGGAATACCTTGGGGTGTCTTCTTTCCAAAATGGGGTCACTTGTGGGGTAGTTATACTGCCCTGGCATTTTCCAGGGGCCCTAATGTGTGGTAAGTAGGTAAATGACCTGTGAAATCCTAAAGGTGCTCTTTGGAATGTGGGCCTCTTTGCCCACCTAGGCTGCAAAAAAGTGTCACACATGTGGTATCGCCGTATTCAGGAGAAGTTGGGGAATGTGTTTTGGGGTGTCATTTTACATATACCCTTGCTGGGTGAGAGAAATATCTTGGCAAAAGACAACTTTTCCCATTTTTTTATACAAAGTTGGCATTTGACCAAGATATTTCTCTCACCCAGCATGGGTATATGTAAAATGACACCCCAAAACACATTCCCCACCTTCTCCTGAGTACGGCGATACCAGATGTGTGACACTTTTTTGCAGCCTAGATGCGCAAAGGGGCCCAAATTCCTTTTAGGAGGGCATTTTTAGACATTTGGATACCAGACTTCTTCTCACGCTTTGGGGCCCCTAGAATGCCAGGGCAGTATAAATACCCCACATGTGACCCCATTTTGGAAAGAAGACACCCCAAGGTATTCAATGAGGGGCATGGCGAGTTCATAGAATTTTTATTTTTTTGGCACAAGTTAGCGGAAATTGATATTTTTAATTCTTTTCTCACAAAGTCTCCCGTTCCGCTAACTTGGGACAAAAATTTCAATCTTTCATGGACTCAATATGCCCCTCACGGAATACCTGGGGGTGTCTTCTTTCCGAAATGGGGTCACATGTGGGGTATTTATACTGCCCTGGCATTCTAGGGGCCCTAAAGCGTGAGAAGAAGTCTGGAATATAAATGTCTAAAAAATTTTACGCATTTGGTTTCCGTGAGGGGTATGGGGAGTTCATGTGAGATTTTATTTTTTGACACAAGTTAGTGGAATATGAGACTTTGTAAGAAAAAAAAAAATAATTCCGCTAACTTGGGCCAAAAAAATGTCTGAATGGAGCCTTACAGAGGGGTGATCAATGACAGGGGGGTGATCAATGACAGGGGGGGTGATCAATGACAGGGGGGTTGATCAATGACAGGGGGGTGATCAATGACAGGGGGGTGATCAATGACAGGGGGGTGATCAATGACAGGGGGGTGATCAGGGAGTCTATATGGGGTGATAACCACAGTCATTGATCACGCCCGTGTAAGGCTTCATTCAGACGTCCGTATGCGTTTTGCGGATCCGATCCATCTATCAGTGGATCCGTAAAAATCATGCGGACGTCTGAATGGAGCTTTACAGGGGGGTAATCCATGACAGGGGGGTAATCAATGACAGGGGGGTGATCAGGGAGTCTATATGGGGTGATCACCACAGTCATTGATCACGCCCCTGTAAGGCTTCATTCAGACGTCCGGATGCGTTTTGCGGATCCGATCCATCTATCAGTGCATCCGTAAAAATCATGCGGACATCTGAATGGAGCTTTACAGGGGGGTAATCAATGACAGGGGGGTGATCAGGGAGTCTATATGGGGTGATCACCACAGTCATTGATCACGCCCCTGTAAGGTATCATTCAGACGTCCGGATGCGTTTTGCGGATCCGATCCATCTATCAGTGGATCCGTAAAAATCATGCGGACGTCTGAATGGAGCTTTACAGGGGGGTAATCAATGACAGGGGTGTAATCAATGACAGGGGGGGTGATCAGGGAGTCTATATGGGGTGATCACCACAGTCATTGATCACGCCCCTGTAAGGTATCATTCAGACGTCCGGATGCGTTTTGCAGATCCGATCCATCTATCAGTGGATCCGTAAAAATCATGCGGACATCTGAATGGAGCTTTACAGGGGGGTAATCAATGACAGGGGGGTGATCAGGGAGTCTATATGGGGTGATCACCACAGTCATTGATCACGCCCCTGTAAGGTATCATTCAGACGTCCGGATGCGTTTTGCGGATCCGATCCATCTATCAGTGGATCCGTAAAAATCATGCGGACGTCTGAATGGAGCTTTACAGGGGGGTAATCAATGACAGGGGGGTGATCACCACAGTCATTGATCATGCCCCTGTAAGGCTTTATTCAGACGTCCGGATGCGTTTTGCGGATCGGATCCATCTATCAGTGCATCCGTAAAAATCATGCGGACATCTGAATGGAGCTTTACAGGGGGGTAATCAATGACAGGGGGGTGATCACCACAGTCATTGATCACGCCCCTGTAAGGCTTCATTCAGACGTCCGGATGCGTTTTGCGGATCGGATCCATCTATCAGTGCATCCGTAAAAATCATGCGGACATCTGAATGGAGCTTTACAGGGGGGTGATCAGGGAGTCTATATGGGGTGATCACCACAGTCATTGATCATGCCCCTGTAAGGCTTCATTCAGACGTCCGGATGCGTTTTGCGGATCCGATCCATCTATCAGTGGATCCGTAAAAATCATGCGGACGTCTGAATGGAGCTTTACAGGGGGGTAATCAATGACAGGGGGGTAATCAATGACAGGGGGGTGATCAGGGAGTCTATATGGGGTGATAACCACAGTCATTGATCACGCCCCTGTAAGGCTTCATTCAGACGTCCGGATGCGTTTTGCGGATCCGATCCATCTATCAGTGGATCCGTAAAAATCATGCGGACATCTGAATGGAGCTTTACAGGGGGGTGATCAATGACAGGGGGGTAATCAATGACAGGGGGGTGATCAGGGAGTCTATATGGGGTGATCAGGGGTGATCAGGGGCTAATAAGGGGTTAATAAGTGACCGGGGGGGGGGGGGGGTGTAGTGTCGTGTAGTGGTGCTTGGTGCTACTTTACTGAGCTACCTGTGTCCTCTGGTGGTCGATCCAAACAAAGGGGACCACCAGAGGACCAGGTAGCAGGTATATTAGACGCTGTTATCAAAACAGCGTCTAATATACCTGTTAGGGGTTAAAAAAAACACATCTCCAGCCTGCCAGCGAACGATCGCCGCTGGCAGGCTGGAGATCAACTCTCTTACCGTCCGTTCCTGTGAGCGCGCGCGCCTGTGTGCGCGCGTTCACAGGAAATCTCGGCCATCGCGAGATGACGCGTATATGCGTGACTGTGCGCAGGGCTGCCACCTCCGGAACGCGATCCTGCGTTAGGCGGTCCGGAGGTGGTTAAAATGGACCCCGACCTTCAGGATGTACTAGGAGACAACCCACAGATTATGTACAGACGCGGCACCAACCTGCGTAGCAAGCTTGTCCGCAGTTATTTTTCATCTATCAATGCACATTCAACATGGCTGCGGTCTAGTTTAGTGGGCAGTCACAAATGCGGCAGATGTGTCGCTTGTAAATACATCATGACCACTAAATCCTTCACCAGCTCGGTCACGGGCAAGACGTATTCCATTCCACACTTCATCAACCGTAGATCCAGAGGTGTGATATACCGTATCCTCTGTGAATGTGGTCTGGAATACGTCGGTAAGACCATACGGGAATTTCGGAGGAGGATCGGTGAGCACATGGGGGATGTCACACACAAGAGGGACACCCCGGTGTCTAAACATGTGCACACCGATCACAATGGCAACGCCCGGTTAAATTCATGGGCATTGACCTCGTGAAACCCCCACCAAGAGGGGGACTGGGACAAGAGCCTCCTCCAGCGTGAGGCACGCTGGATCTTTAATCTGAAAACAGCAGCACCAGGCGGCATGAACGAAAGATTAAACTACACTTGTTTCCTTTGAGAAAACACATTCATGCCAGTCGCAGTGCCTCGTCTGCCATTCTGTCTTCCTGGTGGTTCCCAAGGGGGGGGGGGGAGTGTTTTGCACATGTACATGCGCTTATTGTACCATCTCTTAAACTGCGCATGCGCCTCTCTATGTGCACATCCGTCTCTCTATATCTGCGCATGCGTTCCAGCTTGCGCACATCTCCACCAGTATATAGGCGCATTGTCTCCTGGGGTCGGCATAAGTGTACTATGTACATACTGACTATACATCATTCTGGGGGTGCACCAGCATTGCGCATCCACAGATATCCACCTCACTCTAAGTACGCCTCTTGTGATTATAGGCTGTGCCTTGATTATACGGCACCCTTGTTCACCTTGGGGCGCATCCTTACTTGCGGATGACTTTACTTCATGGTTATATATTTATTAATGATCTTGTAGAAGGCTTGCATAGTAAAATATCAATTTTCGCAGATGACACTAAACTGTGTAAAGTAATTAACACTGAAGAGGACAGTATACTACTACAGAGGGATCTGGATAGATTGGAGGCTTGGACAGATAAGTGGCAGATAAGGTTTAACACTGAGAAATGTAAAGTTATGCACATGGGAAGGAATAATGCAAGTCACCCATACATACTAAATGGTAAAACACTCGGTAACACTGACATGGAAAAGGATCTAGGAATTTTAATAAACAGCAAACTAAGCTGCAAAAAACAGTGTCAGGCAGCGGCTGCCAAGGCCAATAAGATAATGGGTTGCATCAAAAGGGGCATAGATGCCCGTGATGAGAACATATTCCTACTACTTTACAAATCACTGGTCAGACCACACATGGAGTACTGTGTACAGTTCTGGGCTCCTGTAAACAAGGCAGACATAGCAGAGCTGGAGAGGGTCCAGAGGAGGGCAACTAAAGTAATAACTGGAATGGGGCAACTACAGTACCCTGAAAGATTATCAAAATTAGGGTTATTCACGTTAGAAAAAAGACGACTGAGGGGAGATCTAATTACTATGTATAAATATATCAGGGGGCAGTACAGAGATCTATCCCATCATCTATTTATCCCCAGGACTGTGACTGTGACGAGGGGACATCCTCTGCGTTTGGAGGAAAGAAGGTTTGTACACAAACATAGAAAAGGGTTCTTTACGGTAAGAGCAGTGAGACTATGGAACTCTCTGCCTGAGGAGGTGGTGATGGTGAGTACAATAAAGGAATTCAAGAGGGGCCTGGATGTATTTCTGGAGTGTAATAATATTACAGGCTATAGCTACTAGAGAGGGGTCGTTGATCCAGGGAGTTATTCTGATTGCCTGATTGGAGTCGGGAAGGAATTTTTTATTCCCCTAAAGTGAGGAAAATTGGCTTCTACCTCACAGGGTTTTTTTTTGCCTTCCTCTGGATCAACTTGTAGGATGACAGGCCGAACTGGATGGACAAATGTCTTTTTTCGGCCTTATGTACTATGTTACTATGTTACTATGTCCCCAGTCAGTAACATTCCTAACATTATTTGCATTCCACTTTACCTGTTAACCCTCGTCTCCTGCACTAAATGCCATTAAGGCTTCATTATCCCCCTTTGTTACCATGGAGACACATACACTGTGCGTCTCAAGTGATCACCAGACCGCTGAACATTGGCTGAGTGATCGCGAGTTCCGCCCATTCCCTGCCGCTATCCCGCCCATCCCACGTGGTGCCACCGGCTTGTGATGTCACTGGTTGCGTCCGTCCATGCCTCGTTTGCGATGCCTCAGCTCAG
Organism: Bufo bufo; assembly: GCF_905171765.1. Lineage (NCBI taxonomy): Eukaryota > Metazoa > Chordata > Amphibia > Anura > Bufonidae > Bufo > Bufo bufo. The sequence continues at coordinate 131,959,582 of NC_053393.1, forward strand.
GTTTTCCTGATGTCTGGGTCACGTGACCGGGCTGGCTGCGGCGCTCCAAGATGGCGTCGCAAGTGGATGACGTCAGTGAAGAGGCGGGGCGACGGAGATGGAGCGCGAGTATTTAAAACCCACTACCCAGGTATACTATTGTGGCTGGTTCATTACGTTGTTACCCCTAACCAGAAGGGTCTCATCTCTTAGGGATTATTACATCCTCCGGACCGTCTAGCACAGGACTACCCCTCCTGTGCAACACTGCATCCCACTTTGGGATAGCAGAGCACAAGCTTCTACAGCTTGTCCCCTTCCCCAGTGTTTAGTCAGCCTCAGGTTAGATACCTGACTGTAGTCAGCCTTCCTGCAGTCGTTCCCCTGAAGAGTCACGGACAGAAACGTGCCACGTCTGGAGACCACTGGAAGCATTTTCATCTTTTTTCACTGGTAAACTGTCTGTAGTTCTAGGGTTCAGGTCCAATATAGGGACAGGCTACCGGACGGGGTCGCCTTTTCCAAGGCGAGTGCTCCGTGTAGATAGGTAGAAGCATAATAGGCCCCTTCACCTTGATAGGGTTATATAGGACCAGTCCTATTGCTCCATCTACTCGGCTTTACAGCAGATACACTCACTCCCGCACGGCACACACCGAGTGTCTCCTGCCTCCTGTCACCAAGGACCTATCCCATTATCTACAAAGGGTCTGGTAAGACTGTTCGCGTCTTCACGGATGGAGCAGATTTCTTTGTTTTCACCAGCAAGGCACCATTTAGTTGGCCTTATATGTGTATGTATGTCTACATTGTGTAGTGAGTCTTATTATTCTGTATATTCTAGACCATATTAAAAGTTATATTTTAAATAAGTATACTCCCCCCTTCCTCTGTGTAGGGGCCCACTGTCTGCTTGTCACTGTGGAGTGTCTGCATAGCCTGAATTGTTTCAGTGCTCTGATCAATTTTTTGAGGATTACCCGGTGGTAATAACCACGGGTATGTGCTGTGTATAATGTGATGGAAAGGAGGCAATATGGAGTATCACAATACATTAGTAAGTGCCTTGTATTAACTTTCTCTTCATGATAAATGCCAATTGCTGAAGTAAGACAATCCCTTTAACCCCTTTAAGTGTGCTACACTTAATAGGGTTAGGCATAAATGTCTTGGTGTGTGCATTGTGTGTTTCCTATGTGTGGTTGGTGTTTGCTATATATGTTCTATGTATCAGTGGTGTATGTGCAGCATGTGACATATGTATCAGTGCCATGTGAGCCATGTATATGTTTCTTGTGCCACATGTGTCCAATGAGTGATTGGTGAGCGCTGCATGTGTCTTGTTTCTGACTGAAGTGCAGGATATCCATATATGTGTAAATTCTGCCACATGTATGTTTGTGCATTTTGCCGTGAATGTCTGCCATCATACTTCGTCTTTAATATTTCTGTTATCATTGTAAGTGCTCATGAACACGACCGTTGGTTGTTTTGCAGTCTGCAAATTGCGGATCCGCAAAATATGGATACCGGGTATGTGCATTCCACATTATGCGGAACAGAACAGCCGTCCTCTAATAGAACGGTCCTATCCTTGTCTGTAATGCCGACAATAATAGGACATGTTCTATCGTTTTGCAGAACGGCCATGCGGACATACAGACATGGAATGCACACGGAGTCATTTTTTCCAGACATGGAAAAAAAATAAGTTAGTGTGCAGGAGCCCTAAGGTGGGCCCCCAGAATCCGTTACACTGGTGGGCCCTAAGTACCCCAGTCTGACACTGTCTATGGGGTCAACAAAAACAGCCAATCGCCAGGGCGCATGTGTGACTACAGCTCCATTCCTGACTGTGGTTTCTGCAGTTAGGGGGGAACATGGGGCTCAGGATCTCAGTTCTAGTGATTGTTGGGGGCAGTGTCCATTTACATATCATGCTACCCGAGGCACTGAGATTATATATGCCCCATTTAATTGGCTGCTGCAACGTTTTGTGTTGGTATAAAGGGATGTGACTTTCTTCTCACATTTCATTTTTACTAGTTTTTACACATTTTACTAAACAAAATCAGACACTATACATCTCAGAAAAGTATAGGGAAACTGCACAAGGTAAATCTTTGTGTTGGCTGAGGTTTGGCTGTAACTGAAAAGAGTGACATTGAGATGTACACATATGTCCATTTACATACAGTACATGCACACTCACGACATACGTGCAGTTTGCATACAGTTGTGCAGACATACACTACAAGTACATAAGTATTGGGATCCACCTCTTAATCACTGAATTCAGGTGTTTCATTCAGTCCCATTACCACAGATGTATAAAATCTGGCCCCTAGCCGTGTAGTCTGCCTTTGCAAACATTTGGGAAAGAATGGCTCCTTCTGAAGAGCTCACTGAATCTGAGCATGGTACTGTGATAGGACGTCACAGTTGCAACAAGTCAGTTTGTGTAAGAGTTTCGCTCCTAGATATTCAACCATTGACTGTGACTGGTATTATTGCAAAGTGGAAGTGTTTTGCAACCACAGCAACTCAGCCACAAAGTGGGAGACCACGTAAAGTTACAGAGTGGGGTTGTTGAGTACTGAATCTTTAACGCTTTGCTGACTCAATAACTGCAGAGCTCCAAACCTTTTATAACATTAACACCAGCACAAGAGTTTTTCACCAGGAGCTTCATGGCATGGCCGAGCAGCTGCATGCAAGCCTAACTTCGCCACAATGCCAAGCGTCCACTGCCACTGAATAAGGAGGTAATGGAAATGTGTTCTGTGGAGTAATAAATCATGCTTCTCTACTGGCAGGTTGATGGATTGGTTTGTCTGGGTTTGGCAAATGCGGGGAGTATGTTACCTGCCTGACTGAATTGTGCCAACTGTATAGTTTAGTGGAGGATGGATAATGCTGTGGGGCTTTTTGCAGGGGCTGGGCTATGTCCTTAGTTTCAGTGAAGGGAAATCTGAATGCTTTGGCATACCTAGACATTTTAGACAATTCAATTGCATGATTCAAACTTTGTGGAAACAGTATGGGGAAGGCCTTTTCTGTTACAGCAGGCATCCTCAAACTGCGGCCCTCCAGCTGTTGCAAAACTTCAACTCCCAGCATTCCTGAACAGCCTACAGCTATCGGCCTACAGCAGGGCATTGTGGGAGTTGTAGTTTTACAACAGCTGGAGGGCCACAGTTTGAGGATGCCTGTGTTACAGCATGACTGTGCGCCAGTGCACAAAGCAAGGCTCATAAAGAAATGGTTGGCTGAGTTTGGTGTGGAAGAACTTGACTGGTCTACACCGAGCCCTGACGACAACCCCACAGAACACCTTTCGGATGAACTAGAATGGAGATTTCATACCAGGCCCTGTCGTATAATTTCAGTGTCTGACTTCAAAAATGGCTTTCTAGATGTATGGGTGAAAATTCCCACAGACGCAAAACATAAATAAAACATAAACACACATATCCTAAAAAATGACGAAGATCATCACGTGGAATGTAAAAGGTTTAAAATCGCCCGACAAAAGATTGATGGTTCTGAGGCACTTGAAACGACTAAAAGCCGATATTGCTCTCCTTCAGGAGTCGCATCTTGCTAGGAAAGATTTTGAACGTATGAGGAGGCTATGGGTAGAAAGGGTCTATGGCTCCCCTTCTAACAGGAATAAAGGTGGGGTCTTGGTATTGCTCCATAAGAACTTAGTACACTCTGTCGACTCATGTTTAGAAGATCAGGAGGGGAGATGGGTGCAGGTGGTTCTTAGCTCTCCATCAGAATCCAATATATATGGTCCAAATGGCCCTAACATTGAATTCTTTGGGGGGCTGAGGTCCACGCTGCTCCAGAACTCACACCCCTATCAGATAATAGCAGGGGATTTCAATACGGTTATATCTCATACAGAGGACCGCAATTCAATTAACCCCAAGGGAATTCTAGGCAGAAGTAGAGATAAAACGTTAGGGAGAACTATGCAAGGATTGGGCTTACATGACACATGGCGTCACTTTCATCCTCTGGGAAGGGAGTTCACTCATTTTTCAGCGGTACATGACTCCTGGTCCTGGCTTGATTATTTCTTGCTGTCAGACCAGATACTTCAAAAGACTACATCGGTAGTTATTGAAGATTTAGTCATTTCAGACCACTCCCCGGTATCGTTGGAAATGGTCAGTGCTATCCCAAAAGGGACCGATTTTCTGTGGAGATTCCCCTCTGACTTAACACAAAACAAATCCTTTACTGAACTTTTGAACCACTGGTGGATAGAATACTGGGATGCTAACTCTGATGGTAGCGACATCCAGTTACTATGGAGAGCTGGGAAATCAGTCTTGAGGGGTAAAATCTTGGCCTATACCAGATCCCTGAAACAAAAGATATCATCCCAAATCCAGAAGCTCACTACTATCCTTAGAAGTTCCTACTTAAACTATAAATCAGCTCCAACGGATTCTAATAGGCAAACTTGGTTAGATGCTAAATCGGATTATGATAAATGGTGCAAACAAAAAGAAGAATATTATGGGGCGAAAAGGGAAGCCAAATTCTTTAAGTTTGGGAATAAGTCTGGAAAGATGCTGGCATCTTTGGCACGGGGTCAGAGGAATCCCACAATGATTCCCAAGCTGAAAAACACCCAGGGGGTCGTATGTACCCACCCGAAAGACATAGTTGAAATTTTAAGAAATTTCTATAGCTCCCTATATACTGAAGAGAGGCGGCAACCGTCGAATAACAAATCCTGGATTGATTCTTTGCCTTTACCGCAAATATCATGCGAAGATATGGCAGCCTTGAACCAACCCATTTCAATAGAGGAAACTCAGAGGGTTATCAGACAGTCTAAAAATGGGAAAGCCCCAGGCCCGGACGGTCTCACTAATGAGTTCTATAAGGCACTTGGGCCAAGAATCTTCCCAACTCTCACTAAATTGTATAACCAAATTATGCAGGGACAAATGATACCCCAAGATATGAACACGGCCTATATCAAAGTATTACCAAAACCGGGTAAATATCCCACAGACCCATCTTCATATCAGCCGATATCGCTAATAGATAATGACCTTAAATTTGTGTCCAAAATATTGGCAGATAGATTGTCCCAATTTCTTCCAAAAATTATATCTACACATCAGGTGGGCTTTATCCAAAATAGATCTGCGGTGAGCAACATAAGAAAGGTACTGGCGGTCTTGGATAGTGTTAAAAGAGATCCTCATCTTCACCCACATCCAGCTTTATTGGCTATTGATGCTGAAAAAGCTTTTGACAACGTGAGCTGGGTGTGGCTGAATGAGGTAATGGACCGTATGGGATTTAATGGCAGTTTCAGGACACATATTTCATCTCTCTATAAGGCTCCATTTGCAAGAGTGTCTATCCCAGGATTTCTATCTCAGCCCCTAGCATTGCAGAAAGGTACAAGTCAGGGTTGTCCCCTGTCACCTTTACTTTTCAATATAGCTCTTGAACCCGTCGCTAGCCTTAACAAAGTCGGATTCGATACGGGGAATCTCCATAGGAAACGCCTCTGTAAAACATACATTATTTGCAGACGATTTGCTAGTGTTCTTGTCTGACCCACACAAAGAATTACAAGAAGTTCTGGACCTCCTTTCTGATTTTGGGCATCTCTCTGGCTTTAAAGTGAACGTGACTAAATGTGAAATCCTGGACATCTCACCGTCCCAAGTACTGAGTCAGAAAACCCTGGGTAATACACCGGTCAAGATAGCCCCTCACTCGTTGAGATATCTGGGAATACAGATCGGCAAAACTCTGGAGTCTCTTTACTCCTTGAATTACCGCCCATTATTTTAAAAAATTAAATCGGAGCACGACTCTTGGTCCAGGCTGCCACTTCTTTCTTGGGCAGATGTCATTTGATCAAGATGATGAGTTTCAGCAAATTATTATACCCTATGCAAACCCTGCCACTATTATTGAGGCACACTGATGTCCAGGATTTGACAAAAGCTTTCCGGTCTTTTATCTAGCAATTTAAACGCCCTAGGATATCTCTAAATACGTTAACCCGTCACAAATCCAGAGGGGGTCTAAGCTTTCCAAACATTAGACACTACAACCTATCATGCCTGATGAGACATTGCTTAGACTGGCTACAGGATACCTCATACCACTCGGTACTTTATATTGAAAAGCAACTAGCCAAACCATCAGGCCTTGGAGCTCTTCTACACACAAAATATTCAGGTCTTCCTTAATACATAAAAAACTGTCTACTAATGCGAGACACGATAGCTACCTGGAAGGATTTCAGAAAGCTGTATAACCTTCCAATGTCCATCTCTAAAAAAAATGCCTTTGTGGGATCATCCAGAGTTCCACTCTACTTTAATTAATAAACAATTCCTAATATGGGCTCAGAAGGGTATAGTTAGGGTTTACCATATGTGGAATACTCTGGAAAGCAGATTCTTCTCTTTCCAGGAATTCCAGCAAATCTACCAAATACCATCTGGTCATTTCTTGGCATTCCAACAAATCCTGGCATTCTTAAAATCTCGGGTTAGAGACATTTCGGCTGAATTCCAGGCAAATCCGTTTGATGCTCTCTTTAGGAGAGGCAACTCATTGTCCACTATATATGACTCCCTTAGGGACATAGTTTCCAGGAAAGGGGATATCAGCTTATTTAAATCGTGGCGTAAAGATTTTACCTCCTTGACAGATCCGGAATGTCTTCTAGACGGTTGTAATTTAGTTAGGAAGGTAACTAGTAGTGAACTCTGGAGAGTGTCGCAGTTTAAGATAATGCATAGGGCAATATATGACTTCCATTCTTTGAGAGATCCCTCACATAATGTGGAAGGGAAAATAACACATTGTCCTAAATGTTTGGCGCTCAATACAGATATAACCCATGGTCTGTGGCCCTGTCCTGATGTACAGACTTTCTGGGGAAAGGTACTAAATGAAATACAAACTAAAAGAAAATTAAAACTAACTAAGGATCCACAGCTCCTCCTGTTCCATTCACCTAAGGAGTCCCCAAAAAATTAAGATACCAAAGGGAATACATGTGTTAATACTTGCGGCTAAAAGAAGTCTGCTCAGCCACTGGCTGTGTTCAGAAATCCCTCCAATACAAGTCACTTTTCAGTTAACACTGGGATGCCTACAATTGGAGAAGATGGAAACGGAATGAAATAAATCTAAATTGACGAACTCTTTTTTTCGAAAAATGGAGGCCATATATGGAAGCTTTCTTGACAAGAGAGGAAACTAAGAGAATTGTGAAACCCTTTCAACATACTGAATGGTTCCTGAAATTGAGGGAAATAGGTCCATGGTCTTCTCTTTTTACAGGGGTTATTTGAATATATATCAACAAAATAAGTGTCATAGAAGCTACTCTAGCTGAGGGTGGGTCCTTAAATAAAAAAATATATAAATCTGTGAGAATCTTCGGAGTCAGACTCGGTAAAGTTGGGGTTAGGGAGGAGGGAGGGAGAATATTTACGTCTACACATGATGTTTAAATATAATGAAATTAAACACGATTTCTCTATCCTTTTTTGATATGACAAAATTGTATATCACAATGAATATGTCATCTGTATATGTACCTACTGTGTAATAACTGCAGAATATTAACTGTGAATTCTGTGACTTTATGGAAAAAATAAATAATAAAAAAATAAAAAGTCAGCTGGTATTCCTGGGTTCAAGATTCCCATGTGCTATGGCATGTAGCGGGCCGGGGTATATGATGCTTACCGTAGAAGGCCCCATCACTGCTATTTTGCCCTAAATGACTTCCTAGTACGAAACAATCACCCTGAAAAGGACTGCCCAATCTGGAACCTGTCCCCGTTTTTTAAATCAGATCATTTTTATTGTTTTCAAATAAAATAAGCATACATTTGGGATACAAATATGATTATCAACAAAGTATAGATATTCAAATCCAGCTTTGGTATCAGATCATGTACAGAATGAAAAGATAATGAGAATTGACAGTTGTATGCTCATATGTAAGAGACGAAAAGGAACCAAACAGCTAACCCCCCCCCACCCCCCTTGAACCGCACCCAACCAGGTGTGAAATGTATATCGTTATCATTCTCTTAACATATAGTACCAGTATTCATATCAATAAAAATATTTTGCTGACAACCGTGTTGTGTCTTTCCTTTCCTATCCTAAAGTGTTACGCCTCAAATTCCCCATCAGAAGACGCCTGGACGGCAGCCCTGGCGTTTTCATCCACAAACCCCAGATAGATTCAAATTTCTTGAGTGTGCCTCTCTTGGTATATATACCCTTCTCCATCTCTATTAGCGTATTCATGCAGGTAATAAATTCCTGTCTGGTTGGCACTTCAGTATTTTGCAATCAGTTTTCTAGCATTATACAGAAGTCTGCCAATACCTATTGCTACGCCCTCCACCGAGTCGTCTTGCAGGAGGCCCAAAACACAGATCTGAGGATCAGTCTGAATTCTAATATTATATACCTCATAGATGATATCTAAGACATCCCGCCAAAAAGGGCCCAAAGCTGTACATTCCCAAAACATGTGTATAATATGCGCAGCAGGAGCATTACATTTGGGGCATTAATAAGTGTCTCGCAGTCCCACCTTATGTAGGAACATGGGCGTCCTGTACACTCTATGTATTAAATATAACTGTGAAAGCCTTTGGGGTTCACATAGTGATAACATAGGACCTTTTTCCAGCACTTCCGTCCATTGTGAATCCGACAAAGGCCCCACATCTGCACCCCATTTATCCTTGACCTTTAGTGGGAAGCGTTCATGATAAAATGACAGCAGGGTTTTCTAAAAAGTGGAAATAACCTCTTTAGTATCCCCTCCCTTCCTGATCTGGTCTGCTATGAGGGATGCCTTTATAACAAGGTCAGTTACCTTTCCCTGTACCGCAAGAGCATGGCGCAGTTGGAGGTATTGATAAAAATTGTTATTAGCAATGTTAAATTCCTCTTTTAGTTGCTCAAAACTCTTAAAGGATCCATTAGTATATAGCTGCGACAGCCAAACTACGCCTTTTTCTTTCCATGTCCCAAAGCCCACTAATTTCTTAAGCGCCGGTAGCCCATTATGGTTCCAAAGAGGGGTGACAGCAGTATAACGGGAGATATTTGTGATGTCTTTCAGTTTTTGCCACACTTTACAGAATAATATAATACTCGGTAAGTTATCTGGTGGACGTGTGTCTGAGCTAAGTTCCAGGATATAACTTGGTGGCTTTCCCCCTACTAGGTAGGAGACCAAAGTACCCACTGGGTTAAGATTGCCTTCCTTCCCCCAAGATTTAAATTGTTGAGCTTGCGAAGCCAAAAAGTATAACCACGGGTTGGGGATCGCTAGCCCTCCATTATCTTTATTTCTTTGTAGTTTCTATTCTGATTCCGAGAGATTTTTTGCTCCATATCAGAGATCTAAATAACCCCTGTATTTTATAGAAATATTTCATCGGTATCCAAGTTGGGCTGTTGTGAAGTACATACAGGAATTGCGGCATGAGCACCATTTTCACCAAATTAGCTCTACCTATAATTGAGAGTGGTAATTTACACCAACTGTTTATTTTGTGTACGCTTCTGTCTATTAACGGGTTTAGATTTAAGGCAATATAGTCCTGTGTTCTAGAAGATATCATTATCCCCAGGTATTTAAAAGTTGTATCTACTCGTAGTGGTAATACTTTATCCCGATCAACCTGTGATATGGGGTGAATAGGGAGCATAACTGACTTATCCCAATTAATAGTAAGTCCCGAATATGAGCCAAATTTTCCTATCATCTTCATCAGGGCCGGCCTTAGGTGTCCAGGCGCCCTGTGCGAGCTAACCTTGTGGCGCCCCCCCCCAAAAAAAAAAACACTGCTTGTTGCTGGCATCATGGCATAGGCTGGCTGACTATCCAACCAAGTAGTTACCAGCCCACACACCCCAAAGGCCGGTGTAATGTCATACTTCCCTACTTCGTGAGATTTCCCTACCCTCGTCACTTCCGGTCGCACCGGACATGACGTGAGGAGGTGTGCAGCGCCGCGCAGGCGCACAACGTCAGGTTAGGGAAGTTTCACAGCAGAGTGCGCATGCGCCAGGAGTCTCGCCGGCGGTTAGAGAAGGGAAAAATTACGTACGGGCCAGTGCTTTTTCCCTACCCTAACCGCCGGCGAGGCTCCCAGCGCATGCGCACTCTGCTGTGAAATTTCCCTAACCCATCGTTGTGCGCAGTGCGCCCCCCCAGTATAATAAACATTGGTGGCGCAGTGCGCCCCCCCAACACCCCAGTATAATAAACATTGGTGGCGCAGTGCGCCTCCCCAACACCCCAGTATAATAAACATTGGTGGCGCAGTGCGCCCCCCCAACACCCCAGTATAATAAACATTGGCGCAGTGCGCCCCCCCAACACCCCAGTATAATAAACATTGGTGGCGCAGTGCGCCCCCCCAACACCCCAGTATAATAAACATTGGCGTAGTGCGCCCCCCCTCAATATAATAAACATTGGTGGCGCAGTGCGCCCCCCCTCAATATAATAAACATTGGTGGCGCAGTACGCCCCCCCTCAATATAATAAACATTGGTGGCGCAGTGCGCCCCCCCTCAATGTAATAAACATTGGTGGCGCAGTGGGCAGTGCCAATGAGGGTTAAAAAATAAAAAAATAATTAACTCACCTCCTCCAATTGATCGTCTTCTGTTCTTTCTTCATGACCTGTCAAAGGACCTGTGGTGACATCACTGTGCTCATCACATGATACATCACATGATCCATCACCATGGTAATGGGTCATGTGATGAGCTCAGTGACGTCACCACAGGTCCTGAAGAAAGACCGGCAGCTACGTGATCAACTGGAGGAGGTGAGTTAATTTTTTTAAATGATTTTTTAACCCTCATTGGCACTTCCCACTGAGCCACCAATGTTTCTTATACTGGGGGGGGGGGGGCGCACTGTGCCACCAACGTTTCTTATACTAGGGGGGGCGCACTGAGCCACCAATTATGTTTCTTATACTGGGGTGTTGGGGGGAGGGGGGGCACTGTGCCACCAACGTTTCTTATACAAATACAGGAGGCGGGTGCCGGAATCAAATAGCCGACACCCGACCTCTGTGACAGGGAGCTGCGATCAGCGGCAGTTAACCCCTCAGGTACCGCACCTGAAGGGTTAACTCAACTGCAGCTGATCGCAGCTCCCTGTCACAGAGGTCGGGTGCCGGCTATTTGATTCCGGCACCCGCCTCCTGTATTTGTATTCAGGTCAGTTTTCTTCATTGGTGGCGCAGTGGCCACAGCCCCTCCCCTCCTCCTCCTGTCTCTCTTCTTATTGGCAGCGGCGGTGGCAGCAGGCAGGTCAGACAGGGGAGGGGGAGATGGAGGGGGCGCCCCGAGGGAGAACACAAGTACAGCCTCGCCTGCCGCAGATTACATTGCGAGCTGTCGGCCGCCCAGCGCCCCTGTTACTATGGCGCCCTGTGCGGCCGCACAGCCCGCACACCCCAAAGGCCGGCCCTGATCTTCATTACATATGGTATAGAGTGCATGATATTATCCAGAAACAACATATAGTCAGCATATAATGCTATCTTTTCTTCTATGATACCATGCTTAAGGCCTGTCACCTGAGGATCGTTACGCACCATTTTGGCCAATGGCTCTATAGCCAACGTAAAGAGCATCGGTGAGAGGGGGCAGCCTTGACGCGTGCCTCTTGCCAAGGTAAATGGCTCCGAAAGCAATCCATTAGTGCGCACTCATGCCCTCGGATGATCGTATAGGAGTTTAACCCACTTCAAATACCTGGGTCCGAAACCCATAGCCTCCATCACCCCCCATATGAACCTCCACTCAACGCTATCGAAGGCTTTAGCAGCGTCGAGCGAGAGGACCGCCCTTTTTCCCGTCGTTGCCCTAGACATTTGTAGGTTGAGCTGTAACCGTCAGATATTTATGGCTGTTGACTTACCAGGCATAGGAACCTGTCCCTGTTAACCAGATCCCGGATGTCCCTACCTGGTGAAAAAAATAAAATAAAAAAATTGGTAGAACCCCAGTAGAGAGAGAATGGTTATCTACGCCCACCATATGTGTAAGTTCCAAGGACACAGCACATCTAACTATACCCCTAAACCCTTGACCCCTTAGTACGGGGGGCTTCTACAGACAAAACACATAGGGATTGTAAATTACACAATATTTTTTGTACGGACTTTTATATAATTGTACAGTTATGATGTACACCCCCGGACTTTAAGAATAACGAATTGTTTTATTTATTATATCACTAACAGCCGTTTACACTGGCAACTGACTCAGCAATTATCAGAAACAAACCGTTCATTCCCCTTAATTGCCTGATCTTCAGGAGGCAAGAGCAGCATTTACATGCCGCAATGGTCCCCGCTGTATGGTATCGAGCATTCGGTACTGAAATACAGATTTATTCTGGGCAGCACAGAATGAACTGCTGCCCAAAAATGATGCTTTTACCAATGAAAGTGTGTTTGCTCATTTATCGGGTGACTGGCGGCACCTTTACACAGGGTAATTAACGAGAACCAATGTCCCTAGGAAAGCTTCTTCTTGATAATTTCCCCAATTGTTGGCTCCTGTAAAGGGGCCTTAAGACCTCTTACCAGTTTAGTTGCTTGTTTTTACCTTTTCTAGTTCGAGTATTCTTTCATTGAACCAGTGCTTTGAAATCTGTATATTCCAGATGAGGCCACACTAATGATTTGTGAAGCAGTAAGACAGTATCCCGCTGGTGTGCAACTTCAATCTGCAGCTTCTGTTATTTAAAGGGGTTTTCCAGGAGATTCACTTCAATGACTTATGCTCAAGACAAGTCATCAATATCTGGTAGGGGTCCGGCTCCTGAGCACCACTGCTGATCAGCTGTTTGAGCACTTCAGCCTCTTCATACTAGTGAAAGCACAGGGCCATACATCCTATAGCAACTTGGTATTGCCGCTCAATCACATTCACTTCAATGGGAGAGAGCTGCACACCGATTGATGTGACGATATACAGGTTCTTCTCAAAAAATTTGCATATTGTGATAAAGTTCATTATTTTCTGTAATGTACTGATAAACATTAGACTTTCATATATTTTAGATTCATTACACACAACTGAAGTAGTTCAAGCCTTTTCTTGTTTTAATATTGATGATTTTGGCATACAGCTCATGAAAACCCAAAATTCCTATCTCAAAAAATTAGCATATTTCATCCGACCAATAAAAGAAAAATGTTTTTAATACAAAAAAAGTCAACCTTCAAATAATTAAGTTCAGTTATGCACTCAATACTTGGTCGGGAATCCTTTTGCAGAAATGACTGCTTCAATGCGGCGTGGCATGGAGGCAATCAGCCTGTGGCACTGCTGAGGTGTTATGGAGGCCCAGGAGGCTTCGATAGCGGCCTTAAGCTCATCCAGAGTGTTGGGTCTTGCGTCTCTCAACTTTCTCTTCCCAATATCCCACAGATTCTCTATGGGGTTCAGGTCAGGAGAGTTGGCAGGCCAATTGAGCACAGTAATACCATGGTCAGTAAACCATTTACCAGTGGTTTTGGCACTGTGAGCAGGTGCCAGGTCGTGCTGAAAAATGAAATCTTCATCTCCATAAAGCTTTTCAGCAGATGGAAGCATGAAGTGCTCCAAAATCTCCTGATGGCTAGCTGCATTGACCCTGCCCTTGATAAAACACAGTGGACCAACACCAGCAGCTGACATGGCACCCCAGACCATCACTGACTGTGGGTACTTGACACTGGACTTCAGGCATTTTGCCATTTCCCTCTCCCCAGTCTTCCTCCAGACTCTGGCACCTTGATTTCCGAATGACATGCAAAATTTGCTTTCATCCGAAAAAAAGTACTTTGGACCACTGAGCAACAGTCCAGTGCTGCTTCTCTGTAGCCCAGGTCAGGCGCTTCTGCCGCTGTTTCTGGTTCAAAAGTGGCTTGACCTGGGGAATGCGGCACCTGTAGCCCATTTCCTGCACACGCCTGTACACGGTGGCTCTGGATGTTACTACTCCAGACTCAGTCCACTGCTTCCGCAGGTCCCCCAAGGTCTGGAATCGGTCCTTCTCCACAATCTTCCTCAGGGTCCGGTCACCTCTTCTCGTTGTGCAGCGTTTTCTGCCACACTTTTTCCTTCCCACAGACTTCCCACTGAGGTGCCTTGATACAGCACTCTGGGAACAGCCTATTCGTTCAGAAATTTCTTTCTGTGTCTTACCCCCTTGCTTGAGGGTGTCAATGATGGCCTTCTGGACAGCAGTCAGGTCGGCAGTCTTACCCATGATTGCGGTTTTGAGTAATGAACCAGGCTGGGAGTTTTTAAAAGCCTCAGGAATATTTTGCAGGTGTTTACAGTTGATTCAGATGATTAGGTTAATAGCTCGTTTAGAGAACCTTTTCATGATATGCAAATTTTTTGAGATAGGAATTTGGGGTTTTCATGAGCTGTATGCCAAAATCATCAATATTAAAACAAGAAAAGGCTTGAACTACTTCAGTTGTGTGTAATGAATCTAAAATATATGAAAGTCTAATGTTTATCAGTACATTACAGAAAATAATGAACTTTATCACAATATGCTAATTTTTTGAGAAGAACCTGTAGATGGAGGAGGACGACTCACGTGAGAGTTGCGATCTCTTTAAACAGCTGATTGCTGGGGGTGCTGAAGGTCGGACTCCTGAGGATAGGTCATTAATATTTAAACCCTTTAATATATATACGATAGTTATGATCCTGCATGTTAGTGTTAACGCCGAACTGAAGAACACCAAGAACAAAACATTTCATACAAAGCGAGAAACCACATAAGAAATTTCACAGAAGTCATGAGGCTCCAAAACATTTATTTCCAAATGAAATATTTTTATTAACATTATAAAAAAGGAAATAACAAGAGCTGTAACTTTTTATCTGTGCCCCTCCCTATATACACACTGCTCATCCATTAGGAATCAGCTCAATTATATGCACAGTATTAATGCCAGGTCAGTTTGGCACAATATTACATAGGACTTAAGAGCTGTAATAAGCCAGTAATTGCTCATCTATGGGTTTCAAAATCTTCTTTTCTTTCATATTGACCACCCAGCCAGGAGCAAGGCCAAAGAATATCTGACGTGGGTCCTTGCGTGTACATAACATTTCATAGAGTTCATCTTTGGTAACGTCAGGAAGTATATATCCATATTTCATAGCGAGATGTTTCCTGGCCTCTGCCACTTTAACTGGATCTGCCAAATATCCCCGGTTTTCTGCATCGGTATAATATTTTACCAAATCTTCTGGCGGGAGCATCCGTTTAAGAATCGGCTTTCCACGCATAAAAAACGGTATCGGTTTACACAGAACCTCTGTAAATGGAAAACAGGGAAAGTCTGAAATACAGTAAAATTCCTAGAATCTGGCAAGTTGAAGGGATTGTCTGGTGATATAAAATGCTGCGCAAATGGAAATTAATAAAACGAATATACTAATTACGAAATCAGCAACTATGTCCCAATTCCAGACCCCCTCTCGTAGTCCAGGAAGATTCATGTTCGCATTTGTTCTGATACAGGCTGAGAGATTCCTCCATCTTCCTTGTGTCAGTGACATGTAGAAGTTTGGCTGTGTGGCTCAGATCATTAGCTCAACCAGCCTTTCTGTAAGGGCTCATGCACACGATCGTTGGATGTTTTGTGGTCCGCATTCCGTATTTTGCGGAATGGAACGATCCTATCTTTGTCCGTAATTATAGGACATGTTCAATTTTTTTGCGGAATGGACATATGGAAACTGAATGAACAGAGTAATTTCCATTTTTTTGCAGCCGCAAAGAGTATAAGAGCCCTAAGGCTGGGTTCACACGGGCATTGCGGGAACATGCGCGATTTTTCAGCGCGAGTGCAACACATTGTAATGCGCTTTGCACGCGCGTGAGAAAAATCGGCATGTTTGGTACCCAAACCCGAACTTCTTCACAGAAGATCGGGGTTGTGTAGATTGTTATAAGGGAAAATAATACATTCTGAATACAGAATGCATAGTACAATAGCGCTGGAGGGGTTAAAAATAATAATAATTTAACTCACCTTAATCCACTTGCTCGCGCAGCCGGCATCTCTTCTGTCTCCTTATTTGCTGTGTACAGGAAAAGGACCTGTGGTGACGTCACTCCGGTCATCACGTGGTCCATCACATGATCTTTTACCATGGTGATGGATCATGTGATGGACCATGTGATGACCGGAGTGATGTCACCACAGGTCCTTTTCCTGTACACAGCAAAGAAGACAGAAGAGATGCCGGCTGCGCGATCAAGTGGATTAAGGAGAGTTAAATTATTTATTTATTTATTTTTTAACCCCTCCAGCGCTGTTTTACTATGCATTCTGTATTAAGAATGCTATTATTTTCCTTTATAACCATGTTATAAGGGAAAATAATAATGATCGGGCTCCATCCCGATAGTCTCCTAGCAACCGTGCGTGAAAATCGCACCGCATCCCCACTTGCTTGCGATTTTCACTCAGCCCCATTCACTTCTATGGGGCTTGCGTTGCGTGATAAACACACAATATAGAGAATGCTGCGATTTTCACGCAACGCATAAGTGATGCGTGAAAATCACAGCTCATTTGCACAGCCCCATAGAAAAGAATGGGTCGGGATTCAGTGCGGGTGCAATGCGTTCACCTCCCGCATTGCACCCGCGCAGAAATCTCGCCCGTGTGAACTCAGCCTAAGGCTCACGCTTATTAGGCCCTGTCAGAGGCAGGTTTTAAGGTGTGCCAGCAGTGCCCCTATTGCGGCTCGCAAACAGCAGGTCCGCAATATACAGGCACTCACCGTTTCATAGACCTGTTCACTTGAGAGTCCGCAATCCGGAAGATACGGAGCGGAAGGCCAGGGAAGCACTACGGAGTGCTTCCATGGCATTTTGGTCCGTGCCTCTGCACTGCAAAAAAAGAACATGCTCATTTTTTGTGGAGCAGACGGATTGCGGACCCATTCAAGTTAAACGGGTCTCCATCCGTCAGCACCAGCCACACAGATGGTGTACGTACATTGCACGGCACACTTTCGTGTACATGAGCCTTAACTCTGATAACAGGGGCTGGCTCAACTAATGAACTAAGAACCATACATCAGGTCACTGACACAGGGAGGGGAGCAAGCTCTTTGCCTGTCTCAGAACAAATACAGAAGTTAAGCTTTCTGGCCTACAAGAACAGGTCTGACATAGGTTCAGATTTCATAATGAAAGTATATTAGTAGATTTCATTTATTTCAAATCGGCTAAACACCAAAACAGCTATTTATGTCGCCAGACAACCCCTTTACGGACCACTGAGGTGCTGCAAAGAAAAATGTGGCAACTACAAAACTGCAGGGTCCATCTACATAATAGTATCCACAAACAGGCTGAAACCCCCAATGAGCTAACAAACATTTCCACCCTATAGCAACATGGGACTTGTTTTTCGTTATGAGTACCGTATTTTTCACTTTATAAGAAACACTTTTTCCCCCCAAAAGTAGGGAGAAAATGGCTGTGCGAATACTAGGGAGCAGGGAGTGAGTAAACAAAACAATACAAATGAACACCTGCCCGTCTAGGCTCTAACTAAACAAAGTATCCCTGACTCCCCTATAAGACATAGTTCACACACGGAGCCAGATGCGGCTTTCCTAGCCAGTCAGTCCAACCGCCTCCTGGCTGTAACCAGCTCAATGTCTCTTGTGGGGGGGGATTGAGGCTCAGTAGTCCGCCTGACTATGGCCCCACGACCCACTTACCAGGCGTCGCTTTGTCCCCCAACTCCAGGCTATCTCCCAGCCTCGTGGTCTCTCAGCCAAGACCAGCTGAAAGCACACATCCAGAGCCTCACCCGGCCTCTGTTTGCACACTTTCCCTGACTGACAGTCTGGGCTCTCATCCCAGACTGATTGTGGCACTTGGTGCTGCCTCAGCTCTGATAACTGCCGGGGAAGACATGGAAACTCCTGCCATAAATCTCCCCTAGCAGCTATGAGGCCTGTCACTGCCTCACACCGTGTACAGAGTTAGGACGTAGTGCACACACTATGCAGAGCAGGCTGGAGAAGACAGGGGAGCATGACTTCTGCAGAGACCACTGGACATGGAGAGGAGCCAGAGTGCAGGAGAGGTAATGTAGTAATCAAAATTCTTCACCATAACGTGGGACAATTTTCTTTTTCTATGAGCGCAGAGGTCGCACTACGTTTTTTCCAGAAGAGTAAAAATACTCCTGACCATTTTTGAGGAGTACGAAAGCTGCAGTAAGACAAATACATAATACGTAGGCCTGCGCTTGTTCACATCTGCGTTGGAGGCTGCGTTTGAAGCCTCTGTTGCAGATTCTGTTAAAAGACCAGACATAAAAGCCTTGTATTCAGCACTTTCTTGTCTGGTAAAAAGACAGATCCCGAACAGAAACTGAACGGACTCTTTCATAGTCAGCGGAGTCTGCTCAGCTTCTTCCCTGTCAGTCAGGCTGGGCTCACATCACATTTTTGTCATACATTTAATGTACACAAAAAACATTATCAAACACCTCAGACAGATGCAATACTGTTGCATCCGTCACCACAGAGTTCCATTGTAAAAAGAAAAAAAAGAAAAAAAAAAGAATTTTTTTTTTTAAAATAGTATACGTTAGCCTTTGTTTTTTTGCTAGACCACCTTGCAGAATGAAAAAATGTGGTACACTACACTTTCCAGTTCAGCAAAAAAACTTGGTGATGGATGCCACAGTATGGCATCTGTCTGAGGCGTCCGTTAATGTATACGGTTTTTGTGTATGTTGACAAAAACTCACCCTTATGTGCCCGATCCAGCACTTCTGTTATTTTTGTTGCTCTGCTCATCTAACGGAGCAGAACAACAGAAATAAATAGTGGTGGTGTGAACGTGGCCTAAGAGATGGGTATTTATGCAGGGGACCATTACTAAATACCATCAGGCAATTATTGCTAAATGATAAAATCCAGTCCAATATAGCGGAATTAACCCTGTACTTTATCATTTGCAGTACTTTAAATAGCCTGCCTGCATTGACCATACAGTGCACTACATACACTACATGCAGCAGCGTGTGAGGTACGTGGTGCAGCGTGTGAGGTACGTGGTGCAGCGTGTGAGGTACGTGGGTGTGTGATGATCACACTCTGCTGTCACCTTGATGTCCGGGGCTGTTTGTCACCTCTGAGGAGTCCTCTTCAGCTCCCCCGCCGCCATGTTTCCCGGGGTCCTTGTACAGTGCGCCCCGCTCTCCTTACTGTAAAAACTCCCGGGAGCCGGGCCCTCCTCCTCTCAGCTCCCGCCGCCTTCCCCTGATGCAGGACCTGTATCGCTCCGGCGCCCGCCCAAACCACCCAAGAGTAAAGCTCCTTACTGTATGGAGCTTTGCTATTGGTCATTTCAGGCACAGGCAGCATCGCTGCGCTCCCTGTGCTGCTGAATGTAGAGGAAAAGTCTAAGGCGTATCGGTACGCCTTAGACTTTTTCCAGGGAGTAAAATGGCCTGAACAGGCGTCTATGCCGCTTGTACAGGCGTTATTGCGACCTCTGTATGAGAGGGGGAAAAAAAATAAGATTTTTTTTACTTACCAAGGCTGCGTGGATCATAAAATCCCGTTGTTATTACACCTCCATTCTTTTCTATAGCTGCAATTGCTAGCTCTGAGGCCCACTGGACTTCAATGTTTATTTTAGCACAAAACAAGTCAGACCCCTAAAATACAACAAAACATGAGAGAATTAAATAAATATTTACTTTATTGAGCAAAATAAAAAGGTACAAGGTTATCAGTAGGAGAAGGAAAGGAATGCATTACAGCTTTAGCACCTCAGTCTACTCTCTGCAAAGCTTTTCCATGCACAGTGAAGGGGACATTACTAAACTAGGGCCGCAGTCCCTTCATTCTCAGGATCGCGATAGTCCCAGAGAGCGAACCCTCACTGATCATGGTGGTAACTAGATATGAGATATGCCATGAATTTACAAGATGGAAATAACTCTTTAAGAAGAGCATGAACATGATTAGGGGGGCAGCCATCTTGCCTGAGCTGTTCTTAAAGGAAATGCGCCACCAAAACTTTTTTCTGCCAGTTAAAACCAGATAGCAGCACATCTCCTTTTTTCTCATCTGTTATTTTCTGATTACAGATTTTTGTACTCTATTTTCTGAACATGATTATGGGGGCGGCAATCTTGCCTGAGATGTTCTTAACAGCATTTACCAATTAAGAAAACTGCTTTACGGCAGCCACAGGGGCTATATACACAGTGGTCAGGAGGGGACCTCATTGACTTCTATGGAGAGTTTTCTGGGCATGTTCTCCTGTGCAGAGGTCATTGTACAAGGAAAGATTTGATAATTACCTATTGTGAATAGCGGAGAAGAACACTCAAAAGAGCAGGCAAAAACTGGGGGAAAAATGTTTGATTAAAAATGAAATAAAAACAACATGGGGGACACATTTCAACAGCAGTCCGCCATCTTCACCAGCCTGATGACGATAGCGGACCACTATTAAACGTGTAGCCGATTGTCATGTTTTTAGTTAATTATTAATCAAATATTTTAGACCAGTCTCCAATGCAGGGCGCCATTTTTTCCTGCTCCTCTGAGCGTTCTTCTCCACGTGTCTCCTCTGGCATCTACTAAGAGGTTTCCGACTAACGAGCGCAGCCGCCTGGTATTCCTCCTGTCCAGGGAGTGACTTCCTTGCACAACACAATCTGGTAAGGTATATTTACCTAGGTACTGTACGCAGACATCTGAAGATATTACACTAGGGAGCACCCCCTTCTCTTTATTGTGAACTAGACATTAAGTCCGTTTTATGGTTTTTGTTTAAATATAGTTATTGACATGGAAAATTAAAAAAAATAACCATATCAAAAAATTCTCTAAAAATATGTTAAACATAAAAACATGATTTAAACAATAGGTCATTTTCTGCTGACAAATTTCCTTTAGAGATCAGCTTTACAGAGCTCCATGGTCCATAGACACAACGGACCACTGACTTTTATGGAGGAGTTTTCTAGACATGCTCTGTGACCTGTGCAGACGTCACGGAGGGAGTAGATAAGCTGTGGTATCACCTATTGCGAATAGGGAAGGCTGTGTTATCTATACATAGGTGAGATCTGTCATTTTAATCCTGCCTGTAATGACTAGTAGGGAATTACAGTAAAGTGACCAAGGAGTGGCTCCTACTATCAGTCTTAGTGGCCAGTGTGAAAACTAGAGATGAGCGAAGCGACTTCGGATGTTACATCCAAAAGACGCTTTGCTAAAAAATTTGTTATAATGCTGTACGGAGATTCTTCTCCGTACAGCATTAGAATGTACTGCCTCCTTCGAGGCGAAAGTTTGTGATTCCCGAAGCGGCGCACGACTTCGTTGAATAACTTCAGTAATTGATTATTACAGTGAAAAACCTTGGAACTGAATTCCGCTTCGGTTCAAAGGTACCACTCGGAACTGAAGCAGAGATTGGTTCCAAGTTCTGAAGTAGTTTTTCCCTGTAATAATCAATTACCAAATTTATTCAACGACTTTGTGTATAACTTACTTCGGCTCATCGGAGCCCATACATTCTGATACTGTACGGAGACGAATCTCCGTACAGCATTATAACAAAATTTTTTGCGAAGCCGCTTTGGATGTAGCATACGAAGCTCGCTTCACTCATCTCTAGTGAAAACTGCAGGATTTTTTTACTATAAATACTGGACATGAGAAATTAAAAATAACCACCCAAAATTATTTACAGATATTTAACATTGAATCATGATTTACACAATAGGTCATTTTCAGATGACACATATCCTTTGAAGTTGCTGCCAAACGTAGTTTTTCTGCAGGCGTTTCCTTTGGCTAGGGGATAAGTTGTTGTAGTGAAACAACCCATTTAAAGGGGCTGAATAATTACAACTTTTAGTGAATCTTTTCCCATAAAACTATATATCAATCTGCTCAGCTCCTCTTGCTCTAGAACACGCTGCCTGCAGATTGCACTGCACTTTCATGGTGAGAGATTCTCTTTAAATCAACAGTTTTCCTCTATATAAGTGCAGAAAATAAAATACCATTTTCCACAATAAGCACTAAGAACAATACACTTGGCAAATGTCTCCACCTAGTGGCAGCATCTGTTTCTGTTGAGAATACTCCGTCGCCTCTTGAAAAGTCTGTTTTAGAAAAGCATTCCCCATGTGATAATTCCTGAGCATCTATTCTTATTACACTCCGTCTGCAGTAAAGGACCATCTGGGTGTTACCACTTGAGGGGAGGTCCATACACATTCTGGCATTAGCCATCCAGTTCTACCAGTATCAGACTGTGCAGACACCCCCATCCCCCAGCTGGGAACACCCAGACACCCATTCACTCAAACTTCTAGTAGGAATAATAAAGGAATCGCACAACAGAGTTATAAGATGCTCCAGAATGGTTATTACATGGTGCATGCAAGTAGTTACTAAAACAGTCATGTCCTCTAACATTATACCAGCAATTACTAGACGAGTGTGCACCCATCCTGCTGCCGCCTGAATGTAGGAGCAGTCAGGGCCGTCACTTACCATGTGCCTGACGTGGGCAGATAGAAGGGGCATACTTTGTTTAGCTTTCCCCATTGTGGCTTTAGAAGACCGGGCTATTTGAATGGGCAGCGGTGACGGCCACTGCGGCAGGGTTTTAAAGCAGGACCAACGGCGATCAACTGATCACTGAGTAGGGTCCAATTAGAAAATGGGGTTGTCCTGATGCCAGACATCCATTAGCCCACATCTTGTAGCTGAGGCTTCTCAACGAGCCCCAATCATAGGGTCCCCCTTATCATGTGAGTGACATATAGTATTTTGAAGTCAATACTCCAGGACTCTTTTTTTTTCATTTTATTTTTCTGGTATTTTCCTGTTGCTTTTTTGTTCAGCATCATCGATTTGTCCCGAGGAACCAGTTTTGTCACTGGGGAAACGCCGCGTCGGGACGCACCGATATGTTTTGATGTCGACCCCTTGGAATGTGCTCTGTCCACACTCCAAGGATACTTTTTTTCCCCCCCCATTTACTTTTCATACAATATAGATTGGATTTTCCTCATCTCTGGGACAAGAATCCTGCTATCAGACAGGGTGCCAATAGGTATGAGAAAGGGCTTAGCCACCGAGAGGTGGGGTCGTCCCTTTTGGGGCGGGTGCTCTGCCTGTAGGCAGGGATAGATAACGGACAGCGAGGTTTTTTGTCCCATGAAGCCTATACTGCGGGTCTTCTCCATGATGCATAAATCTTCAAACCGTGAGTAAGGACACAAATCTGGTCCCGCCATCGGAATCCTATTTATTTGTCTTACAGAGATTTATTATGACATTATTTGTGCTTAATCTTATATTTCATCTAGTGGTATGCTATACGTTTTTAATATCCTATTAAAAGTTATATTTTAATAAGGGAAGGTTTTTCTTTGCCTAGGTGTAGCCATACTCCCTGTAGGTCTATTTTGCGTTGATAAGTGCTTGTATTTATTTTATTGGGGTTGTCCTGAACGTAATGGGCGAGCATCCTCCAGTTGTTGATTCCGTGGGCTACTATACGTTAATGCGCTCGAGCGTGTGCTGAAATTATATGGCAAAAACAGCTATTATTGCCAGAAGACGCAACCTATGACACTGTAGGAAGAGTGACATTACACAGAGTAATACTAGTATCAGTGCAGACCATGGACTGTACAGACAACAGCCATGTCTTGGCCACATGGGATATAGTCTTCATGTGTACTAATATACATATAATTCATTCTACTTATTATTTTGGTTGTCACTGTACCTCTTCTACCAGCTGGACCCCATAGTCTCTCTTTAGTGGCTGTATGGTAACTCCTCGTGCATTGACTAGTTGTGTCAAGTCAATCGGTTGTGAAGGATCGACCCTTCCAAGATCAATGAGGTACTGCAACCTCTTCAAACTCAGCGGCTGATACTGGCGCCGAAAGCTACAAAAGAAAGAATACAAACAATTAATAATACTTAGAGGTTGTCCGGTTCATGTGCTCCTAACACCCCTCACCATCCATACATATGCCCCCATTACCTGTTTTTCATGTCTGAGCTTTCCTTCCCCCCCTGGCAGATCCCTTATCTATCCCTGCCTACAGGCACAGCACCCTCTCGGTGGCTAAGCCCTTTCTCACACCTATTGGCACCCTGTCTGATAGCAGGATTCTTGTCCCAGAGATGAGGAAAATCCAAACTATATTGTATGCAAAGTAAATGAAAAAAAAGTATCCTTGGAGTGTGGACAGAGCACATTCCAAGGGGTCGACATTAAAACATATCGGTGCGTCCCGACGCGGCGTTTCCCCAGTGACAAAACTGGTTCCTCGGGACAAACCAATGATCCTGAACAAAAAAGCAACAGGAAAAGAACAGAGAAATAAAATATAAAAAAAAAAAAAAAAAGAGTCCTGGAGTATTGACTTCAAAATACTATATGTCACTCAAATGATAAGGGGGACCCTATGATTGGGGCTCGTTGAGAAGCCTCAGCTACAAGATGTGGGCTAATGGATGTCTGGCATCAGGACAACCCCATTTTCTAATTGGACCCTACTCAGTGATCAGCTGATCGCCGTTGGTCCTGCTTTAAAACCCTGCCGCAGTGGCCGTCCTCGCTGCCCATTCAAGTAGCCCGGTCTTCTAAAGCCACAATGGGGAAAGCTAAACAAAGTATGCCCGTTCTATCTGCCAAAGTCAGGCACATGGTAAGTGACGGCCCTGACTGCTCCTACATTCAGGCGGCAGCAGGATGGGTGCACACTCGTCTAGTAATTGCTGGTATAATGTTAGAGGACATGACTGTTTTAGTAACTACTTGCATGCACTAGAAGTTTGAGTGAATGGGTGTCTGGGTGTTCCCAGCTGGGGGATGGGGGTGTCTGCACAGTCTGATACTGGTAGAACTGGTTGGCTAATGCCAGAATGTGTATGGACCTCCCCTCAAGTGGTAACACCCAGATGGACCTTTACTGCAGACGGAGTGTAATAAGAATAGATGCTCAGGAATTATCACATGGGGAATGCTTTTCTAAAACAGACTTTTCAAGAGGCGACGGAGTATTCTCAACAGAAACAGATGCTGCCACTAGGTGGAGACATTTGCCAAGTGTATTGTTCTTAGTGCTTATTGTGGAAAATCGTATTTTATTTTCTGCACTTATATAGAGGAAAACTGTTGATTAAAGAGAATCTGTCACCATGAAAATGCAGTGCAATCTGCAGGCAGCGTGTTCTAGAGCAAGAGGAGCTGAGCAGATTTTAGGTCATACAACCTGCTGAGCTGTGTATCTAAACCTTTATGCACACGACTGTATCCATTTTGCGATCCACATTTTTTGCAGTCCCATTAAGTTCTATGGAATTGAGGTCCTCATTTTGAGGACCAGAATAGGACATGTTCTGTCTTTACTGGAACTGACGTACCGAGGTAACAAACACACTGATGACGTCCATGTGCTTTCCACATCCGCATGTCAGTTCTGTGAAAGATAGAACATGTCCGATTCTGGTCCTCATAATGCAGATCTAAAACCCATAGAACTCAATGGGCCTGCAAAAAAAAAAAATATATATATAATAATAATAATAATAATAATAATAATAATAATAATGTGAATCGCACACGGACAGCATCCTTATTTAGTGGATCCGCAACTTGCAGACCGCAAAACCGAAACGGTTCTGTGCACGAGCCCTATCACTTATACTCAGCACCCATAACAGTGCCACCCCCCAGTGGGCCCCCTGTTTGCCACCCCCCAGTGGTGTACGCCTCATCATATATTAGGCATAGCATCCAGTAGCCCGTGCGCATGAACTAAAACCTATGCCAAGCCCCTGCCTGACATAGATTTCAGTCTTCATTTATGCCAGAAAACTTTCTTGGAAGATGACAAATGTGTCTTTTCAGGAAAGTGGTGAGGATAGCGGAGTAACAGCACTTATGCAAAAAAAAAAATATTCAAAGTGCCCTTGAAAAAAATAAATAAATAACAATTACAATTACAAAATGCACAAAAGTGGTGCATCTGTAAGATAAATGTGGCCCTATGTTCTTATAACCACCAGCATCTGCTAAGCCTTCCCCTGGGAGCATTAACTAGAATAAGCTGTAACTGAATACAGCATCCGGAGTCACATCACTCCTAATGTACCAGGCGGCTCCAGAAATCCTAATAATCCAGCATGACAGAGTAAGGCCTCTTTCACACAGGCGTTGCGGGAAAATGTGCGTTGCGGGAACACCCGCGATTTTTCCACGCGAGTGCAAAACATTGTAATGCGTTTTGCACTCGCGTGAGAAAAATTGCGCGTGTTTGGTACCCAAACCCGAACTTCACAGAAGTTCGGGCTTGGGATCGGTGTTCTGTAGATTGTATTATTTTCCCTTATAACATGGTTATAAGGGAAAATAATAGCATTCTGAATACAGAATGCATAGTAAAACATCACTGGAGGGGTTAAAAAAAAAAAATATATATTTTTAACTCACGTTAGGGCTCTTTCGCACTTGCGTTGTCCGGATCCGGCGTGTACTCCATTTGCCGGAGGTGCCCGCCGGATCCGGAAAAACGCAAGTGAACTGAAAGCATTTGAAGACGGATCAGTCTTCAAAATGCTTTCAGTGTTACTATGGCAGCCAGGACGCTATTAAAGTCCTGGTTGCCATAGTAGTAGTGGGGAGCAGTATACTTACAGTCCGTGCGGCTCCCGGGGCGCTCCAGAATGAAGTCAGAGCGCCCCATGCGCATGGATGACGTGTCCATGCGATCACGTGATCCATGCGCTTGGGGCGCCCTGACGTCACTCTGGAGCGCCCGGGGAGCCGCACGGACGGTAAGTATGCTGCTCCCCCGCTCCACACTACACTTTACCATGGCTGCCAGGACTTTAGCGTCCCGGCAGTCATGGTAACCATTCAGAAAAAGCTAAACGTCGGATCCGGCAATGCGCCGAAACGACGTTTAGCTTAAGGCCGGATCCGGATTAATGCCTTTCAATGGGCATTAATTCCGGATCCGGCCTTGCGGCAAGTGTTCAGGATTTTTGGCCGGAGCAAAAAGCGCAGCATGCTGCGGTATTTTCTCCGGCCAAAAAACGTTCCGTTCCGGAACTGAAGACATCCTGATGCATCCTGAACGGATTTCTCTCCATTCAGAATGCATTAGGATAAAACTGATCAGGATTCTTCCGGCATAGAGCCCCGACGATGGAACTCTATGCCGGAAGAAAAGAACGCAAGTGTGAAAGAGCCCTAAGTCCACTTGTTCGCGGCCCGGCATCTCCTTCTGGCTTCATCTGATCTCTGTGCAGCAACAGGACCTGTGGTGACGTCATTCCGGTCATCACATGGTACGTCACATGATCTTTTACCATGGTGATTCACCATGGTAAAAGATCATGTGACGTACCATGTGATGACCGGAGTGACGTCATCAAAGGTCCTTGACCTATAATTAATGCTCACTACAGGTCCTATTCAGTAAAGAACACAGAAGGAGATGCCGACATCGCGATCAAGTGGATTAAGGTGAGTTAAATGATTTTTTATTTATTTTTTAACCCCTCCAGCGCTGTTTTACTTTGCATTCTGTATTCAGAATGCTATTATTTTCCCTTATAACCATGTTATAAGGGAAAATAATAATGATCGGGTCTCCATCCCGATAGTCTCCTAGCAACCGTGCGTGAAAATTCCACCGCATCCGCACTTGCTTGCGGATGCTTGCGATTTTCACGCAACCCCATTCATTTCTATGGGGCTTGCGTTACGTGAAAAACGCACAAAGAGGAGCATGCTGCGATTTTCACGCAACGCACAAGTGATGCGTGAAAATCACCGCTCATGTGAACAGCCCCATAGAAATGAATGGGTCAGGATTCCGTGCGGGTGCAATGCGTTCACCTCCCGCATTGCATCCGTGCGGAAAACTCGCTCGTGTGAAAGGGGCCTAAGGGCTCGAGGCCATAGCAGGTCGACAAAACACGGATACCAGTTGTCTGCTTTCCACATTTGGCAGAATGGAACATCCGATCCTTGTCCATATCACGGACAAGAATAGGACATGTTTTATATTTTTGCAGATGCCACAGAACGGACATACGGATGCGGAGAGCACGCAGTGTGCTGTCCACATCTTTCGCAGCCCCACTGACGTGAATGGGTCCGCATCCAACCCACAAAAATGCAGATTGGTTGCGAAAAAAAAAAAAAAAAAACAATGGTCTTGTGCATGAGCCCTAAAAAGGCACAGATCCAGGGCATGCCGGACACAGGGTTCTTCATCTAGGAGCTCCAGAGCACCTACACCCATGGGTAACAATGGTGCACAAGAGCAGTGCCGAGGATGTGTCTGCTTAGCACAGGCACTTTGGAGCCCCAAAAGTTGTGGCCCCCTCCCAACACTGGAGCAGGTTGGTATATACAGTCTGTACAAGTGGTAAGGATCTGAGGGCGCTGCATTATCTTTCTATACGTGGTTTGTACTTACCTGTGCCCCTTGTTGAATCCATACTTGGGAATAACCAAGTAAAAAGGTGTCTGACCTCCTTCAAATCCTAAGCGTGGCCGGTTACCCCTTTGCTTCTCTCCTTTGTGGCCCCTGCCACTTCTATTTCCACCGTGTCTACCGCGTCCACGTTTTTTTTCCTACAACACAAAAAAAAAAGGTCAAACTGATCAGCAGGCACAGGAGACTTTGCCATTATATCAGACCTGTGGTTGTCTTATTTCTGGCACCCCAGTGATCAGCTGATTGAAAGGGTTACGGAAGCGCCCCCTTCATTTCTTTTACCAGGCACGGCTTTAAACATCTGAAAGTTACTATTACCTGATCACTAAAGGGGTATTCTCACCTGGGACATTGATGGCATATGGCTAGAGGTTATCCTGGAATATATATTGATGACCGATCCTCTAGATAGGTCATCAATATCAGATCGCTGGGGGTCCGGACACCAGGGACCCCCGCCAATCAGCTGTTAGAAGAGGCTGGGTACTCATTGAGCACCGTGGCCTCTTAGACACCATCCTCGGCACCATGTGACGTCACAGTACATCGGTGACGTGGCCTAGTTGCAGCTCAGCCCCACTGAAGCCAATCGGGCTGAGCTGCAATACCAAACACAGCCTCTATATTATATACGGCCCTGTGCTTGGAAAGCTGTCGGCAGCCGGCCATGCGGCGATAGGTTATCATTAGCTATTACTGGATAATGCCTTTAATTCCCAATAGAAGCGGCTCCTAGGGGTGGGGCCCCCAAAGTGAAAGAACACACGGTGGCTGTTCTCTGCTCAATTTGGGGTCCTGTTCTGGAGACAGGAGCAGGTTCCAGAAGTGAGACCCGCACCTACTGAAAATCGATGGCATACCCTAGCAATATGCCATCAACGTGCCCGACAGGAATACCCCTTTAAGGGTGCCAAGCTGCCCCCTTGACAGACTATTCTGAGGTCCCGGAATACCCCCCTTAAGTCACGATTAAAGAAAGCCGCCTCCTTCAACATCAGCGGAGCTTCATAGTCTTCGTTCTTTATGAAGCGGTAAACCACCATAAATTACCCCTCCCCCTCACGTTCTGAGCACACAGTAAATCTACAGTCAAACATTTTAAAATATTGAATTTGTCCAAATTTAGGTCCATTTCGGAACTGAAGGGTATTCAGAGCCCCTTATCTATGGCCCCCAAATGCGCAGCCTCTCCATTGATACAATGGGTGAAGCAACTGCTGTAAAGTGGAGAATGGGGGTAACAGAGCCCCCTACAGGTGAGGACCTGCATCTACAATACATTTCTCTTGGACATACAGGTGTTTTATAAAAGTAAACCTTACAAATCTCCCTAAATTCAGGACAGTCGTAAAACTGTAACTTGCTACTGCACGTCAAGAGGTTAAAGGCATGCGTTACCGCACAGCTACCAGAATAACGGTGGCCGTTCACACTGCACGCCATAAAAACTATGCTGGCGGCAGAATCCTTACTTTCTGTCTGGCACCAGGGTTGGGTCTCAAATTGGCCAGTGACACCCGCGGAAGGGTTTTCAGCAAGTCCCCCGCTTTCTTGCCGCTGCTGCCGGAGGCCGCCATGTCTACATGATGAAGGACAGGAGAGGTTACAACCACGTGATATCCTCCGACCTGTAAATCTCATCGGTTCTAAATGACCCTTTGACGTCATGACGGCGTGCCAGAAGACCGCCATGTTTGTTTAGGGCACTTCTCCTCTGGAGCATGCGCAGTTATAGGCTCAGTTTAGCGCTATGAGTACACATGATGGTTTTCAGAAGCTGATGTTTTGCAGACGTATCAAAAGTGCCATGCTTACATATAGCAGAGGATGAAGAACGTGTCCTTCATAGACAAACGTAAAATGATGTCACCTGTTGTCTTGAAAAAAAATAGGCATTTTTTTTTAGGTTTTTATGAATTAAGTTAAAGGGGTATTCCACCCTCACACAGTAATTACCTATGCAGTTAGATTGCTGGAGGTCCAATGTCAGACCCTCACAAATGTAACATTTTTCTCCTTCTAGTGAATCAGCAATCGATGCGGTAGAATTTGTAATACCATTTGCGCCAGAAAACTGGTGTAAAAAAAGTCACAGGGGGTAATTCGCAAAGACAAGCTTTTTACGCCGGTCTTTGTTTACCCCCACCCCCACGCTGCTGGAGGATTTACCTAATTTATGATGGAGCGTGAGCCTTGTGATAAATTAGGTGGTAACTCCAGCCCCCGACTGAAGGACCCCGTCACTCCCTAACCACCCACCAGTGGCAAGGACAGCAAAAACTGGCAAAGGGATGTTAGTAAATGACCCCCACTGATATATTCCCCCCCGTTTGTGTGTGGCTGGAATACCTGGCACCAGTGTCGGACTGGGGTACCTAGGGACCACCAGTAAAATTTATTTTGGGGGCCCACCGTACGGATACATTCAAATAAAATAAATAATCTAACATTTTTTTTATATGAACATAAGCTGGTTGATGTGCTGTACATTGAATATATGTATGTAATGTACTAAATCTAATGTGTTATGTGCCACTTGTGCAGGGGGTGGGAGACTAGGGGCCCACCTTGCTCAGGGGCCCACCGGGGGATTCCCCTGTACCCCTGTGGGCCAGTCCGAGCCTGCCTGGCACACACGGCTCCATGAGAAATATTAGGAATATACTTTTAAAAGGGAACCTAACCACCAGCATGCCATGATGCACCTGAGGTTTAGGCCCCTTTCGCAGCGAGGCACCCGCCCTGACCTCCCAGCACTGCCGGGGTCACATAGCATTATATTGATTTATGATGCTTTGTAACACTTAGGCCCCTTGCACACGAGCGTGTGCGGATTAGGTCCAGACGCGATTTCGCAAACAAAGTCATTCAGTTTTGTCTGCGATAGCGTTCAGTTGTTCAGTTTTTATCGCGCGGGTGCAATGCGATTTTATGCATTTTGCACGCGCGTGATAAAAAGCTGAAGGTATACAAACAACATCTGTTAGCAACCATCTGTAAAAAAAAAAAACATTGCATCCGCAATTGCTTGCGGATGCGATGCGTTTTTCACGCAGCTCCATTCACTTCTATGGGGCCAGCTTTGCTTGAAAATAGCAGAATATAGAACATGCTGCGATTTTCACACAACGCACATGTGACTCGTGAAAACCAACGCACATGTACACAGCCCCATTGAAATGAATGGGTCCGGATTCCGTGCCAACGCAATCCGCATCACGCATTGCGCCTGTCACCTCCATCTTTATGATTGTCGGGATTCCGATTGAAGTTTTGCCTATGAGCGCTCAGAGGGAGCTGACACAGACATACAGTATAGATAACAGACACGTCTGGTTACTCATAAAAGGCAATACTTCCGTACCAAACTAACAAAATCCTACTAATTAAAAAGGTTCTGCAGAATCTTATCTCAAAGTTAGTATTCGTTAGCAGCGCATCCCAAACTAACAAGGAGCATATCTCTCTTGTATGTCAGACTCTGATAAGGAAGCGAGGGGGCTGCCACCTTGGCCTTGCAGCAAGGAGGATTTGACTTAGGCTACTTTCACACTAGCGTTCGGAGCGGATCCGTCTGATGTTTCATCCGATAATGCAGACGTTCGCATCCGTTCAGAACGGATCCGTCTGCATTAAAACTTAGAAAATTTTCTAAGTGTGAAAGTAGCCTGAGCGGATCCGTTCAGACTTTACATTGAAAGTCAATGGGGAACGGATCCGCTTGAAGATTGAGCCACATTGTGTCATCTTCAAGCGGATCCGTCCCCATTGACTTACATTGTAAGTGTGGACGGATCCGCTCGCCTCCGCACGGCCAGGCGGACACCCGAACGCTGCAAGCAGCGTTCAGCTGTCCGACTGGCCGTGCGGAGGCGAGCGGAGCGGAGGCTGAACGCCGCCAGACTGATGCAGTCTGAGCGGATCCGCATCCATTCAGACTGCATCAGGGCTGGACGGAAGCGTTCTGCTCCGCTCGTGAGCCCCTTCAAACGGAGCTCACGAGCGGACAGCAGAACGCTAGTGTGAAAGTAGCCTTATATACACAGAGACTCCCTACGTCCTGCCATCTGGTACATTCATTTTTCCACATATGTACAAGATGGAGGACAAGTTTATACAAAATGGATTCTCATCCCTCACGATTCCCCCATTTTGAGATATCTTAGAACTGACATCTTAACCCAGAGGTACTCCAGTTGGGATAGGCCCATGATTGCCTCTCAGGTATCGATGCAGTTCCCAAGACCTCTCAATAATCCTGGTAGTTTCTCCTTTTGGTACAGAACCTGTTGGCACACATAAACATAAGCTTAATCACAGAATATACTACTATTATAATCAACACTCCTTGTATTATTGTGTGTCTTGCCACCAGGGAGCCTCCACCCACCCTGCTATGGGGAGAGGTTATACTTTTGATCATCAGGCCCTGGTCTTCTTTGTGAGACAAACTGCCAACAAGACATATGAATAAGTTCTTTAAAAGTCAAAGGGATTGCCAGATAAGGCAGAGTTCTGGAACTCACGGGACTGTGAGTACAGATCCAACAGTCTTTAGGCTACTTTCACACTAGCGTTAAAGTTTTCCGGTATTGAGTTCCGTCATAGGGGCTCAATACCGGAAAAAAAAAGGGTCAGTTTTATCCTAATTTTTATCAAAAAACCACGGCACTCTATAATTAATTTATAAGTTGCTTGTTTTATTTCATTTCATATCTTTTTTTGTAAATCCATCCAAGAAAGTAGCCACTGGCCAACGTTTCGGTCTAGTCTTAGACCTTGTTCACGGCCTAATATATAGATAGGTAAATATTTACATTAGTATATACAGTAATAGAACAGAAAGTTATTTCATAGGTATCATGTTGACAATGTAATTCTTTGGTATGACATGAATTAGCGAGAACATGTCTAACCTACAGGAGAATACATAACGGACCAAGGACAACCATGCTATCCACATATACAGTACAGACCAAAAGTTTGGACACACCTTCTCGTTCAAAGAGTTTTCTTTATTTTCATGACTATGAAAATTTTAGATTCACACTGAAGGCATCAAAACTATGAATTAACACATGTGGAATTATATACATAACAAACAAGTGTGAAACAACTGAAAATATGTCATATTCTAGGTTCTTCAAAGTAGCCACCTTTTGCTTTGATTACTGCTTTGCACACTCTTGGCATTCTCTTGATGAGCTTCAAGAGGTAGTCCCCTGAAATGGTTTTCACTTCACAGGTGTGCCCTTGTCAGGTTTAATAAGTGGGATTTCTTGCCTTATAAATGGGGTTGGGACCATCAGTTGCGTTGAGGAGAAGTCAGGTGGATACACAGCTGATAGTCCTACTGAATAGACTGTTAGAATTTGTATTATGGCAAGAAAAAAGCAGCTAAGTAAAGAAAAACGAGTGGCCATCATTACTTTAAGAAATGAAGGTCAGTCAGTCAGCCGAAAAATTGGGAAAACGTTGAAAGTAAGGGCTATTTGACCATGAAGGAGAGTGATGGGGTGCTGCGCCAGATGACCTGGCCTCCACAGTCACCGGACCTGAACCCAATCGACATGGTTTGGTGTGAGCTGGACCGCAGAGTGAAGGCAAAAGGGCCAACAAGTGCTAAGCATCTCTGGGAACTCCTTCAAGACTGTTGGAAGACCATTTCAGGGGACTACCTCTTGAAGCTCATCAAGAGAATGCCAAAAGTGTGCAAAGCAGTAATCAAAGCAAAAGGTGGCTACTTTGAAGAACCTAGAATATGACATATTTTCAGTTGTTTCACACTTGTTTCTTATGTATATAATTCCACATGTGTTAATTCATAGTTTTGATGCCTTCATAGTCATGAAAATAAAGAAAACTCTTTGAATGAGAAGGTGTGTCCAAACTTTTGGTCTGTACTGTAGATATTTGGCTTCTAACATAGAGATGGTCAGCTTGCAATATAGAAAGGAACAGTAGCATCAAATAGAACGTTGAGACAATAGGATAATGATCTCCAGGTAGAGCTGGCAGGATATAGGTGTAATATCTGTGAAATCCAAACAGTATAATATTAGATAAAGGACCAAGGAGGTGTTTCATGGATCATATTTCATATATAGCGATGACTGCATAAGCATGGTGGGACAGAGCATAGTTAGGAGAGGTAGTAACTTAAGAAGAGTTAGTAGCAAAAGGTCATGCAAAGTGTATGCATGGACCACTTAGCATTGACGTCAGTGTAGTAATAAACATGCTGGTAAAATTGATTAGTCAGGACGTCTCTAATGTATAGTAGGCATAGTAGCGGATCGCAGCAGCCTCAGTAGCTGTACATACCTTAGTCTGTGTAGTAGGGAGAATGATGGATGGTGTGCATTCTGAATAGAAAGCAATCCGTTCAGGATGCTACAAGCGTCTATTACTGCCTGTCTGCTCCTGCAGGTCATGGCACACCTCCCTGTGACCGCAGCTGTCTAATGACAACGCGATCAAAGCGATCTGCGGCGGCACGGGCCGCCGGCAGATCGCAATGTAACCAGACGCTTTAATACGTCGGGTTACAGATAAGAGCCTACTGCCGAGACGTATAAAGTCGTGCAGCGGTAGGCAAGTGGTTAAGCCTTAGGCCTATTGCACACGACCGTATGGCTTTTTCAGTGTTTTGCGATCCGTTTTTCACGGATCCGTTGTCCCGTTTTTTGTTTTTCCGTTGTGTTTCCGTTTCTGTTCCGTTTTTCCGTATGGCATATACAGTATACAGTAATTACATAGATAGAATTGGGCTGGGCATAACATTTTCAATAGATGGTTCAGCAAAAAACGGAACGGAAACGGAAGACATACGGATGCATTTCCGTATGTGTTCCGTTTTTTTGCGGACCCATTGACTTGAATAAAGCCACGGACTGTGATTTGCGGGCAATAATAGGACATGTTCTATGTTAAAACGGAACGGAAAAACGGAAATACGGAAACGGAATGCATACGGAGTACATTCCGTTTTTTTTGCGGACCCATTGAAATGAATGGTTCCGTATACGGACCGTATACGGAACGCAAAAAACGGGAAAAAAAAACGTCCGTGTGCAATAGGCCTTATTCACACAGTCAGTGTTCGCTCAGTGATTTCCATCAGTGATTTTAAGCCAAAACCAGGTGTGGCTCTAAACACAGAACAGGTGCAGATCTTTCCCTTATACCTTATGTCTGTGGAGGCTTCAATCCTGGTTTTATATATTTACAAATGGTCCATAAGACCAATAATCGCCCTATTATTTCATGTGCCAATTACTAAAACATAAAGTTTAATGAATCCATTCTTAACCCGTAGAGGACCAGCGCCGTTCATGTACGGCGCAGATGTCCGTGACTTAAGGACCAGCACCTTACATATATAGCGCTCTGATCGGGCAGGTGCAGGACATGCGCCCGCCTGATCCACGGCAGGGGTCCGGCAGTCACTGATAGCCGGACCGCTGCTGAATGCGCTGGCATCAGTGAAATCACCGATGCCGACGCATTAACCCTTGATGTGCCGTGGTCAGCACTGATCGCGGCAGATGCGATGTCCTCGCGGGTATCGGAGCTGCCATCGGGTTCCCCAGCTGCTGTGGGACCCGATGGCATGGAAGGCAGCGATATGCCTTCCTTAGGCATCGGGGCTGCCTTCCGGGGGAGAGCCTGTGAGATCCAGCCCCCTGGATCTCACAGGCAGAAGGCTGTATGTGCAATACACACTGTATTACACTTACAGCCAATGCATTCCAAGACAGAAGTATTGGAATGCATTGTAAAGGGGATCAGACCCCCAAAAGTTGAAGTCCCAGAGTGGGAAAAAAAAAAAGTAAAAAAAAAGTTAAGTTTCAAGTAAAAAAGATATAAAAATAACCTTTTGCCAAAATAATGGGGAATTAAAAAAAAAAAAATAAGTACACATATTAGGTATCGCCGCGTCCGTATCGACCGGCTCTATAAAACTAACACATGACCTAACCCCTCAGATGAACACCGTCAAAAAATAAATAAAAAAAACTGTGCTAAATAAACAATTATTTGGTGACCTTACATGACTAAAAGTGCAACACCAAGCAATCAAAAAGGCATATACCCCCCAAAATAGTACCAATCTAACCGTCACCTCATCTAGCAAAAAAATTAGCTCCTACCTAAGACAATCGCCCAAAAAATAAAAAAAACTATGGCTCAGAATATGAAGACACTAAAACATCGTTTTTTTGGTTTAAAAAATGCTGTTATTGTGTAAAACTTAATTAAATAAAAAAAGTATACATATTAGGTATTGACACGTCCGAAACAACCTGCTCTATAAAAATTCCACATAACCTAACCCTTTAGATGACCACCGTAAAAAATAAAAAAGGTGTAAAAAAACAAACTTTTTTTTGTCACCTTACATCACAAAAAGTGTAATAGCAAGCGATCAAAAAGTCATATGCACCCCAAAATAGTGCCAATCAAACAGTCATCTCATTCCACAAAAATCATACCCTACCTAAGACAATCGCCCAAAAACTGAAAAAACTATGGCTCTCAGAATATGTAGACACTAAAACATGATTTCTTTTTATTGTGTAAAACTTACATAAATAAAAAAAAGACATAGACATATTAGGTATCGCTGCATCCATAATAACCTGCTCTATACAAATATCACATGACCTAACCCCTCAGGTGAATACTGTCAAAAAAAATGGTGTAAAAAAAGCAATTTTTTGTCAGCTTACATCACAAAAATTGTAATAGCAAGCAATCAAAAAGTCATACGCACGCCAAAATAGTGCCAATCAAACTGTAATCTCATCCTGCAAAAATCATACTGTACCTAAGACAATTGCCCAAAAAAATGAAAAAACTATGTCTCTCAGACTATGGAGACACTAAAACTGAAAAAAACTATGTCTCTCAGACTATGGAGACACTAAAACATGATTTTTTTGGTTTCAAAAATGAAATCGTTGTGTAAAACTTCCATTAAAAAAAAAAGTAGACATATTAGGTATCGCCGTGTCCGTAATGACCTAACCCCTCAGGTGAATACCGTAAACAAAAAAACAAAAAACACGGTGTAAAAAAAAGCTTTTTGTCACCTTACATCACAAAAAGTGTAATAGCAAGTGATCCAAAAGTAATATGCACCCTATGATAGTACCAGTCATCTCATCCCGAAAAAAAATTAGCCCCTACACAAGACAGTCGCCCAAGAAATTTATAAAACTACGGCTTTCAGAATGTGAAGACAACCAAAAAAAAGTCATATTTGGTATTGTCGCGTCCGTAACAACCGGCTCTATAAAAATACCACATGATCTAACCTGTCCGATGAATGTTGTAAATAACAAAAAATAAAAACTGTGCCAAAACGGCTATTTCTTGTTACCTTGCCTCACAAAAAGTGTAATATACAGGGAGTGCAGAATTATTAGGCAAGTTGTATTTTTGAGGATTAATTTTATTATTGAACAACAACCATGTTCTCAATGAACCCAAAAAACTCATTAATATCAAAGCTGAATATTTTTGGAAGTAGTTTTTAGTTTGTTTTTAGTTTTAGCTATTTTAGGGGGATATCTGTGTGTGCAGGTGACTATTACTGTGCATAATTATTAGGCAACTTAACAAAAAACAAATATATACCCATTTCAATTATTTATTTTTACCAGTGAAACCAATATAACATCTCAACATTCACAAATATACATTTCTGACATTCAAAAACAAAACAAAAACAAATCAGTGACCAATATAGCCACCTTTCTTTGCAAGGACACTCAAAAGCCTGCCATCCATAGATTCTGTCAGTGTTTTGATCTGTTCACCATCAACATTGCGTGCCGCAGCAACCACAGCCTCCCAGACACTGTTCAGAGAGGTGTACTGTTTTCCCTCCTTGTAAATCTCACATTTGATGATGGACCACAGGTTCTCAATGGGGTTCAGATCAGGTGAACAAGGAGGCCATGTCATTAGATTTTCTTCTTTTATACCCTTTCTTGCCAGCCACGCTGTGGAGTACTTGGACGCGTGTGATGGAGCATTGTCCTGCATGAAAATCATGTTTTTCTTGAAGGATGCAGACTTCTTCCTGTACCACTGCTTGAAGAAGGTGTCTTCCAGAAACTGGCAGTAGGACTGGGAGTTGAGCTTGACTCCATCCTCAACCCGAAAAGGCCCCACAAGCTCATCTTTGATGATACCAGCCCAAACCAGTACTCCACCTTGCTGGCGTCTGAGTCGGACTGGAGCTCTCTGCCCTTTACCAATCCAGCCACGGGCCCATCCATCTGGCCCATCAAGACTCACTCTCATTTCATCAGTCCATAAAACCTTAGAAAAATCAGTCTTGAGATATTTCTTGGCCCAGTCTTGACGTTTCAGCTTGTGTGTCTTGTTCAGTGGTGGTCGTCTTTCAGCAATTCTTACCTTGGCCATGTCTGTGAGTATTGCACACCTTGTGCTTTTGGGCACTCCAGTGATGTTGCAGCTCTGAAATATGGCCAAACTGGTGGCAAGTGGCATCTTGGCAGCTGCACGCTTGACTTTTCTCAGTTCATGGGCAGTTATTTTGCGCCTTGGTTTTTCCACACGCTTCTTGCGACCCTGTTGACTATTTTGAATGAAACGCTTGATTGTTCGATGATCACGCTTCAGAAGCTTTGCAATTTTAAGAGTGCTGCATCCCTCTGCAAGATATCTCACTATTTTTGACTTTTCTGAGCCTGTCAAGTCCTTCTTTTGACCCATTTTGCCAAAGGAAAGGAAGTTACCTAATAATTATGCACACCTAATATAGGGTGTTGATGTCATTAGACCACACCCCTTCTCATTACAGAGATGCACATCACCTAATATGCTTAATTGGTAGTAGGCTTTCGAGCCTATACAGCTTGGAGTAAGACAACATGCATAAAGAGGATGATGTGGTCAAAATACTCATTTGCCTAATAATTCTGCACGCAGTGTAGAGCAACCAAAAATCATATGTACCCTAATATAGTACCAACAAAACTGCCACCTTATCCCATAGTTTCCAAAATGGGGTCACTTTTTTGGAGTTTCTACTCTAGGGGTGCATCAGGGGGGCTTCAAATGGGACATGGTGTCAAAAAACCAGTCCAACAAAATCTGCCTTCCAAAAACCATATGGCGTTCCTTTCCTTCTGCGCAATGCCATGTGCCCGTACAGCAGTTTACGAACACATATGGGGTGTTTCTGTAAACGACAGAATCAGGGCCATAAATATTGAGTTTTGTTTGGCTGTTAACCCTTGCTTTGTAACAGGAAAAAAGTTGACAATTCACAATTCTTGTGAAACACCTAAAGGGTTAACAAAGTTTGTAAAAATCAGTTTTGTATACCTTGAGGGGTGTAGTTTCTAAAATGTGGTCACTTTTTTGGAGTTTCAGTTTACGACCACATATGGGGTGTTTATGTAAACTACAGAGTCAGGGCCATAAATATTGAGTTTTGTTTTGCTAACTTTGGCTTTGTAACTGGAAAAAATTGATTAAAATGGAAAATCTGCCAAAAAAGTGAAATTTTGAAATTTTATCTCTATTTTCCATTAATTCTTGTGGAACACCTAAAGGGTTAACAAAGTTTGTAAAATCAGTTTTGAATACCTTGAGGGGTGTAGTTTATAAAATGGGGTCATTTTTGGGTGGTTTGTATTATGTAAGCCTCAGTGAAGTGACTTCAGACCTGAACTGGTCCTTAAAAAGTGGGTTTTGGAAATTTTCTGAATGTCAAGATTTTCTTCTAAACTTCTAAGCCTTCTAACGTCCCCAAAAAATAAAATGGCATTCACAAAATGATCCAAACATGAAGTAGACATATGGGGAATGTAAAGTAATAACTATTTTTGGAAGTATTACTATCTATTATAAAATAAGAGAAATTGACATTTGGAAATATTCAAATTTTTCTACATTTTTGGTAAATTTATAAATAGAAATAAAAAAAATTTGACTTAATTTTACCACTGTCATGAAGTACAATATGGGATGAGAAAACAATCTCAGAATGGCTTGGATAAGTAAAAGTGTTTTAAAATTATCACCACATAAAGTGACACGTCAGATTTGCAAAAAATGGCCTGGGCAGGAAGGTGAAAAATGGCAGGGTCCTGAAGGGGTTAAAAGTATCCAAAGAAAAACAAAAAATATTTAAAACTATCAGCTGTGTCACATGGTTTTTATATATTTAATTATCTCTTATGCATGTTTTTTTTTCCACTACTCAGCACCGCCGGCTACTTGAGCAGGGAGCCGGTATCTGCGTGCTGATTGATGGCTCACTTCTAGCTATTCCTGCGCTGTAGCGCTTCTTATCTCATTCTACATACTCAGTGAATACCTATGTGCACATACTGTGTTAAAACTCTCAAACACTGCCCCTCGACATGTTTCACCAGTTACACTGGTGTCTTCAGGGGAATCGGGCAGAGTATGTGTGAAAGGGGCGGGGATGACTCTATGAACCCTCCGCTGATGACATCATTGGTATCGCTAGTGAATCGCTAGTCTCAATAATGCCATGTGGGCTTTAGCCTTCAGCTAGACGGGCTCCAATTTGACCTAACCCAGCCTATCCTCTCCTCCTATTACCTGGCTGTGACGGTACGCACGCCTCCTATTGCTTCTATGCGCTGCTGCGCATGAGCACGGACTTAGTCTTCATATCGCCAGCATATGTCCTCTGCGCATATCATAGGACTTAGGCCTCTTTCACACGAGCGTGACGGATTAGGTCCGGATGCGTTCAGGGTGCGTTCAATGATAATCGCGCGATTTTGCTTGCGTGTGCAGTCCATTTTGTATGGGATTGCGTTGCGTTATCGCGTTTTTTCTGCGTGGGTGAAATGCGGATTGCATGCGTTTTTAACGAGCGTGAAAAAAAACTGATCCATCCTCTAGATTTACCTGTTACTGGAAACACATATAAATACCCCCAACATCCATTGGTTTTTTGGACAGCTCAATTTTTGGGGGGAGATTTGGTAGTAATTTTTTGCCCTAAATGTATGCATGTTTCACCATCATCATTAATAAAGTTGTATTTGGCCTCATTATGAATTAATAAAAACTATCATTACATGTGTCATGTCACTAAACTCCATCTGTATTGTGTTTACTATCGTGTGCATAATGGACATTATTTTTTTTAGAAATTTTTGGAAGATACAGTATGTATTATAACTAAAAATCTGTTGAATAAAGTGTTTAAATTAGTTTATATTGTTTATAACCCAAATTAATATTTGTGTGTGTAAATGATTGAAACACCATGTTTACATAGTAAGTGTATTTGTGTTATATTAATGTATATTAAACATTTACCATTATTAATGTTGTCTATGTGTTTGTGCAACATAAATATAATTATGCACTGTATATAATAAAGAGAACAAACAATAAAAATCTTGAAAATAAAATTCTGTTTATTTCTCCACAGAGTAGTCAACTTTTTTTTATTTTTTTAAGGTCAATAATAACATAAAGATTAAATCCAAAATAAAATTTACGAATTAAAAAAACGCCTAGGTGACGATGGGGGACCCTGAAACTGAGGGCCATGGTAGGCCAGAGTGCTGAGATCGCCCAGCTTGGCATGAAGAGGGGACAGGCTGGCCATATGAACTTTCCCCGTGATATGGTTGGCCATATGGTCGACTTGGTTGGCCCTAATGTTCCCTTGTACTAGGAAAATGTGGCGGCCCCTATGAACCCTGGGGAATTGGCATTGGGCGGCAGCCAGACATTTGCCCATGGGTGCACCAATTTTCCAGGGCCACAAACATGTCTGTGGGGTCATTTGGCACAGTGGCTGTATCCAGAACGATTCCGAGAGCCGCTTTTGTTCTCAGCAATCGCTCTGAAGGCACACTCCGCAAATGATGGGCCAGACTTCTGGCATACAAATCCATGGGCCAGACTTCTGGCATACAAGTCCAGGACCTGGCTATTGACCAGCGCTTCAGCAGGAGGCATGGGGCATCTTCTTTGCCGGCTGGGTAGAGGCAAAGTGGGGGGGAATTGACTCCCGAAGCAGCGGGACTCGAGGCTGCAGAGGTGGCGGGTCTTTCAGCACTCTCTGTAGGAGGTGGGCCAGAGGGAGTCCTCGCAGGTGCTGTGGAGTGGACTCGTCTGCTTCCTCCTCAAGGTTGTCCTCCGTTCTTCACAGTAAAAAAAAAAACAGAACATGTAAATTAATATATGAACACACATTTTTTTTATAAAAATAGTCGTCACATATTACTATCATCAGCAAAAGACATTTATCACATAGTACTACATTAAAGAGGACCTTTCACCACTCCTGACATGTCTTCTTTAATTACTTCATGTATTCCCCATGTAGTCCCCCAACAATTCTGGAGCAGGTACACCCCCCTTACTTGTTACCACCCCTCTGTAACCTTATTGAAGGCTAATAGCAATTCAATTATAACTTCTAGCAGGAATAATAAAGGAACAGCACAACATAGAGTCATAAGAATAGATGCTCCATAATTGTTATTACATGGGGAATGCACGAAACTATTAAAACAGGCATGTCAGGAGTGGTGAAAGGTTCTCTTAAACTGACCAATATATTACATATGTGGTCATGTATCAACATTAGGGGAAATAGAAGTGGCATAGCTGGCCATAGCAAATAATCCAATTCCACTGGTAATGTTGTTCACCTGCTTTTGCAAATGAAAGGAGGATTCAGCTTGGTTGCTATCGCCAGCTATGAAATTTCTAATTTA
The DNA here is from genome assembly GCF_905171765.1 of Bufo bufo. Taxonomy (NCBI): domain Eukaryota; kingdom Metazoa; phylum Chordata; class Amphibia; order Anura; family Bufonidae; genus Bufo; species Bufo bufo. The sequence goes on from NC_053393.1 coordinate 132,002,960, forward strand.
CACATTGTTACAAATTACATTACCCACATAGTCAACCTACAGTGTGTATTGATAAACATGTAGTGGTCATTGTTCATCATTAACTTACAGACGCAGTTCCATGACCTGACGCAGGAATATCAGCTGGTCACTAAACATATAGGGCCTTTTCTTTGATGGGCCCAACCCACTGCGGCCTTGATGCTGCATTTCCTTACAGAACTGGTCCCTGCAGCTCTGCCACCAATTCTTGACTTCATCAACTTTGTAATAAAAATACAAGAAAGGAAAATTTTCCAAACAATGCAATTGTACAGAGGACAACGTATGCCATGTGCTATTGTCACGCCCTGCCCTGTGAGAGGCCTGGGAAGATCTGACAGATTTGCTACAATTGAGTCTGACAGATTGTTCTGTTTCTCTTTGTTGTGGTTTTGGGCAGGATCCCACCTCTCCACAGGTTCTGCTCATTAGCTATTTAGTGGTGCTATTTATACCCTCCTCTCACTATAGCCCTTGCGGTTTATATTTGCTTCTGGAGTTCTCAGCTGGTGTTTGGTGGATCTCCTGCTCCCCGCCCGTCTTAAGCTAAGTCCTATTCCTTCCCTTTTGTTGTGTGTTCTGGCTAGGCTTCAGGAAAAAGCTGGTTCCTGCACCAAGCGCTAGGAAACGGTTGTCTTATCTCCAGCTCCCTAGCTGAGGGTTTGTTACGGTTTCAGCTAGGCTTAGGTTCCAGTGCATGAGCACTTCCACCTTTAGGATTTGCTCATGTTGTTAGCAGTCAGGGAAAGACTCAGGGATTGTCAGGTGGTGACCTTTCCCTGTTCCCTAGCTTTGGGGCCTAGCCTGGTGTTTTGTTGCTTTTGTTGTATTTAGTTTGCTCCCTTCCCTCACCTACCGTGACAGCTATGCTAGGGAGGACAACGCATGCCATGTGCTATGCTAGGGAGGACAACGTATGACATGTGCTATGCTAGGGAGGACAGCTAGGATCACATATGTATAGATTGGCCACTTACCCAAACTCTGGCGACTCTGGCCTTTAGTTTTTCCCCATATAGCTGTAAACAACTCCTAGGCAATTTCCACCCATGCAGCCTCCTTATTGTAGTGGTCGTGGTAATGCCCCGACCTTGTGTCCCAAATGCAGGGCCTCTCTTGGACAAGGACCATGAGCCTCTCCACATCCATGGCTTTGGGTGCCTTTTTGCATGGTCCAACTGGATAACAATTTTACTGTAGGCCAGTACAGGCCCCAAAAATTAGGCATTCACCTGACAGAAAAGAACAAGTGATTATGTGGCTGGAGGTACATTAGGCAGTCACTTGATAACAATTTTACTGTAGGCCACTGGAGTATAGGCCCCAAAAATTAGGCATTCACCTGACAGAAAAGCCCTTTTATGCCGCTGTATATACATAAGACAAGGACCATTCTTTGTTCTGGGTGGTGGCAGATATAGCGAGGTCCATAAATATTGGGACATCGACACAATTCTAACATTTTTGGCTCTATACACCACCACAATGGATTTGAAATGAAACAAATAAAATGTGCTTTCACTGCAGAATTTGAGGGTATTTACATCCAAATCAGGTAAACGGTGTAGGAATTACAACAATTTGCATATGTACCTCCCACTTGTTAAGGAACCAAAGGTAATGGGACAATTGGCTTCTCAGCTGTTCCATGGCCAGGTGTGTGTTATTCCCTCATTATCCCAATTACAATGAGCAGATAAAAGGTCCAGAGTTCATTTCAAGTGTGCTATTTGCATTTGGAATCTGTTGCTGCCAACTGTCAAGATGAGATCCAAAGAGCTGTAACTATCAGTGAAGCAAGCCATCATTAGGCTGAAAAAACTAAACAAACCAAGCAGAGAGATAGCAAAAACATTAGGTGTGGCCAAAACAACTGTTTGGAACATTCTTAAAAAGAAGGAACGCACCGGTGAGCTCAGCAACACCAAAAGACCCGGAAGACCACGGAAAACAACTGTGTTGGATGACCGAAGAATTCTTTCCCTGGTGAAGAAAACACCCTTCACAACAGTTGGCCAGATCAAGAACACTCTCCAGGAAATAGGTGTATGTGTGTCAAAGTCAACAATCAAGAGAAGACTTCACCAGAGTGAATACAGAGGGTTCACCACAAGATGTAAACCATTGGTGAGCCTCAAAAACAGGAAGGCCAGATTAGAGTTTGCCAAACAACATCTAAAAAAGCCTTCACAGTTCTGGAACAACATCCTATGGACAGATGAGACCAATATCAACTTGTACCAGAGTGATGGGAAGAGAAGAGTATGGAGAAGGAAAGGAACTGCTCATGATCCTAAGCATACCACCTCATCAGTTAGGCATGGTGGTGGTAGTGTCATGGCGAGGGCATGTATGGCTGCCAATGGAACTGGTTCTCTTGTATTTATTGATGATGTGACTGCTGACAAAGGCAGCAGGATGAATTCTGAAGTGTTTCGGGCAATATAATCTGCTCATATTCTGACAAATGCTTCAGAACTCATTGGACGGCGCTTCACAGTGCAGATGGACAATGACTCAAATCATACTGAAAAAGCAACCAAAGAGTTTAAGGGAAATAAGTGGAATGTTATGCAATAGCCAAGTCAATCACCTGACCTGAATCCGATTGAGCATGCATTTCACTTGCTGAAGACAAAACTAAAGGGAAAATGCCCCAAGAACAACCAGGAACTGAAGACAGCTGCAGTAGAGGCCTGGCAGAGCATCACCCGGGATGAAACCCCCCCCCCTGGGCTATATCAGCAAGTCTTGAGTGGGATTCGCAGACTCCTCCCTCCTCCCATTGCAAGCATGGCTACATGCTGGAGGTAACTGGTGAGCTGTTTGTGAGTCGGCCTTATGCTCCTGTAATTTGCCCACTGGCTCCTGGTATTGCCCATACGGCTTAGGTAGGAGAGTGTTAGGTCCCGGGCTACTTGAGAAACCTTGGCGTGGTGCCCGGGCTTGGACATGTTCTACATCGTAGGACATGTTGACTAATCTCTCAATTTTAAAATCAGTTTGAGGGTTTAGTGAGACTGCAGAGTGCACCTGTCCTTGTTATTGTTTTGTTATATTGTTATATTAATTATGACATCCGCACTTGTTACCTTGTGTAGGATGTCTATTGTGGTACTTGTGGTTCGCCGCGGGCATCCTCCACCGTATGCATTTTGCTGGGGATTGCCATTAGCAACAGGCCACAGTGCTCCCCTATATATATGCACAACTGCATGTGGGTTTGAGCACCTCCTGCTAATGCCAACCTGTCTTCTTAGTTTGTATATATAGATTCCTGGAGGTGTATAAACTCCAATTTAAATGTGCCTGTATTCCATCTACAGGCCACATTTAGGTGCACCTGTGAGCAGGGCGGTGCAAGGATTTTTGCCGCCCTAGGCAAGATAAAAATTGCCGCCCCCCCCCCCCCCCTTATCAGATGATCTGCCCATATCATGACATCACATATGTTCCACCTCTTTCTCAGCTTTTAAATTAAAAGAACTGCTATGTTTCCCTTAGGGTTAATCCAGCTTCTTGTAGCTGTCTCTTTTTGCGGAACGGAATTGCGGACCCATACATTTCTATGGGATTCGCAATTCCGATCCTGAAAAAAATAGAACATGTCTTATTCTTGTCCGCAATAGCGGACAAGAATAGGCATATTCTCTTAGTGCCCGCAAAATGCGGAACGCACATTGCTGCTGTCCGTGTTTTGTGGATCCGCAAAACACACATGGATGTGTGAATGGACCCTAAATGTGAGGTAAATTAGTCTCCAATGTAGTATTAATAACTAAACAATTACATAATAAACATATTGCATTGTCTACTTACCACCAGGACAATAAGATGATCTGGTCTCTGGCTGCAGTCTGGCTCTTGGTCTGGCTCTGGGGACTCCCTTGTCACTCTCTTCTCCCTCCCTCCCTCCCTTGTCACTCTTATCTTACCCCCCCCTCCCTTGTCACTCTCATTGCAGCCCCTCCCTTGTCACTCTCATTGCAGCCCCCCCTTGTCACTCTCATTGCAGCCCCCCCCCCCCTTGTCACTCTCATTGCAGCCCCCCCCCTCCCTTGTCACTCTCATTCCAGCCCCCCCCTTGTCACTCTCATTGCAGCCCCCCCTTGTCACTCTCATTGCAGCCCCCCCTTGTCACTCTCATTGCAGCCCCCCCCCCCTTGTCACTCTCATTGCAGCCCCCCCCTTGTCACTCTCATTGCAGCCCCCCTCCTTGTCACTCTCATTGAAGTCCCCCCTCCCTTGTCACTCTCATTCCAGCCCCCCCTCCCTTGTCACTCTCATTTTACCCTCCCCTCCCTTGTCACTCTCATTTTACCCCCCCTCCCTTGTCACTCTCATTGCAGCCCCTCCCTTGTCACTCTCATTGCAGCCCCCCCTTGTCACTCTCATTGCAGCCCCCCCCCTTGTCACTCTCATTGCAGCCCCCCCTTGTCACTCTCAATGCAGCCCCCCCTCCCTTGTCACTCTCATTCCAGCCCCCCCTTGTCACTCTCATTGTAGCTCCCCCCCTGTCACTCTCATTGCAGCCCCCCCCTTGTCACTCTCATTGCAGCCCCCCCCCCCCTTGTCACTCTCATTGAAGCCCCCCCCCCTTGTCACTCTCATTGAAGCCCCCCCCTTGTCACTCTCATTGAAGTCCCCCCTTGTCACTCTCATTGAAGTCCCCCCCTCCCCCCTTGTCACTCTCATTGTCCCCCCCCCCCCCCCCGTCACCTCTAATGTAGTGCGGCCGAGCTCTGTTTGGTCCGCGGTACAGGAGCTTTTGTTTCCTGTACCCGGCCGGACTGAAAGGAAGTGCACACTAAGTGAGCACTTCCTGTCAGTCCGGCCGGGTACAGGAAACAAAAGCTCCTGTACCGTGGACCAAACAGAGCTCGGCCACGGACAGCACAGAGCAGATACAGAATGACAGCAGGCGCAGGCTGGCTGCGCAGCACTGAGCCGGCGGCCGGAGATTCTTTAGAGCGGCAGGCACTCAGCCGCTCAGGAGGCGCAGCATGAGGGGCGCCGCCGGCCGGCCGGCCGGACTTATATAACCAACTTTTTTTTTTTTTTACACTGCAACGGGCGCCCCCTGCTAAATGGCGCCCTAGGCGACTGCCTAAGTCGCCTTACTGGTGGCGCCGGCCCTGCCTGTGAGGCCTGGGCTATATCAGCCAGTCTTGAGTGGGACTCGCAGACTCCTCCCTCCTCCCATTGCAAGCATGGCTACATGCTGGAGGTAACTGGTGAGCTGTTTGCACCTGTCCTTGTTATTGTTTTGCCCCATTTGCACTAAACTGGAAGTGGTGGAGCGCCCTTGCTCCTGCTCATCGCCCAGGAGAATGTCGTCCTCGGTCTCCTTCCCCCAGCCACGGACAACACCAGGGATCCCCGAAAAGTTTAAAGTCCCCCTCAAAGCCTGCTCTTCTTGCTCCTCCTTCTCCCCCCAGCCACCATCCTCCTCTGACTCCTCTTCTGACTCCTGCCGACTTGTCTCAGATGGAGTAGCCCCCCCGGGAATTCATTCAGCATTGCGACTTTCTCATCTTCCAGCTCCTGCTCCTCGAGGCTTGATCAATGACACGACGGAATGCACGCTCCAGAAAGAAGGTGTAAGGTGCGATGTCACTGATGGTGCCCTGGCTGCAACTGACCAGTTTGGTGATCTCATCAAAAGGCCGCAGAAGTCTGCATGCATCACGCATGAGCAGCCACTGGCATGATGAAAAGAAACCAAGCTCCCCAGAACCTGTCTTGCTGCAAAGTTCATACAGGTAGTCGTTAACGGCACATTGCTGCTGGAGCAGCCTATCAAGCATATACAAGGTAGAGTTCCAGCGTGTCGGGCTGTCACAAATCAGACATCTGATGGGCAGGTGGTGTCGCCGCTGAACGTCAGCAAGGCGAGCCATGGGTGTGTAGGATCTTCTAAAATGGCCAGAGATTCTCCTGGCCTGCCACAAGACGTCCTGGACCCCAGGGTATTTGGCAACGAATCGCTGCAAGACTAAGTTCAGGACGTGTACCATGCACGGCACGTGAGTCATTTTGCCCTGTTTCAGCGTGCTCAGCAGATTGGCACCATTGTCGCGCACCACTTTAGCAATTGAGCGGGGTTAGCCACTGATCGGCCTGTGAACACAGAGTTGAAAGCAGTGCAGGACCAGTGTGGCTCTTGGCTTCCAGGATTCTCGACTCGAGAGTTCTTTAGAATTCCAGCATAGCAAAGTCTCACCTGGCACATCGAATAGGTTCTGGGGAGCTTGGGGGGTGCAGCAGAAGAGGCGGTAGCAGTGGAAAAGGAGGAGTCAGCCGAGGAGGAGACGCAGGATGGAGTAGGAGGAGGAGAAGAAGAGGCAGGCCTGCATGCAATCCATGGCGGTAACACCAAATCCACACGGCTGCCACGGGTTACATGCTTGACGGCCGTCAGAAGGTTCGCACAGTGGGCAGTAAAAGTTATGTACCTTCCCTGCCCGTGTTTGCTAGACCACGTGTCTGTGGTCAGATGTATCTTGGCACCGACACTGTGTGCAAGAGATATATTCACTTGAACGTGGCCATATAGCTCTGAGATGCCCTTCTGGGAGAAATATTTCCATCTGGGGACTTTCCATTGCGGTGTGCCAATGGCCACAAATTTTCTAAAGGCCTCCGAGTCCACCAGTTTGTATGGCAGTAGTTGGCGGGCTAGCAGTTCCGACAAGCCAGCGGTCAGCCATTGGGCAAGAGGGTTATGCAGTGTCATCAACTTTTTACGCTCGAACATTTGGGCCACGGAATCCTGCATTCTGCCCACGACGACGGCACGGTAGAAGGTGGAGTGGAGGACAAATGGGAAGAGAGAGGAGAAGAAGAAGATGTAGGACGTGGAGCGCCGGGAGTGTGGCTTTGTGGGTTGTGACGGCATTGCTCCCACTGGGCTCGGTGATGGGAGGCCAGGTGCCTTCTTAAGGCGGTCGTCCCTAGGTGAGTGTTGGGCTTACTGCGACTTATGCGTTGACAGCACAGGCTGCAGATGGCAACACTATTGTCAACAGCTGACACGTTAAAAAAAAGCCCACACTGCGGAGCCATGTGCCAGCGTCCTGGGAGCTCAAGATGTTACCGTGCACAGTGGATGGCTCGCTCCAGATACATTTGCAGTCTTTTTGCCTCCTGTGCACTGCGAGTTCTGCCTGCTTCTCCTCCCTATCTGCTGCTCCGTCTCTCCCTCTAAACTCCCCTCCTCCTCCTCTCTTGTGGGCACCCACGTGACTTCCATCGACACGTCATAATCGTCACCTTCACCACCACTGATATTAGAGATCTTGGAGTAGGCAGCAACAGTGGGGACCACCCTCCTTGGGCTGATCTGGGTACTGTCGTCAGACCGCTGGGTGGCGGCCGTTGCTACCTCCTCTTCCTCATCCGATGCCAAAAATGGCTGCACATTGGTAAGGTCTGGGAATGGATGGGAAAATAATTCCTCTGACTCGAGTGGAGGGGCTATGGTGGTGGTGATGTCTTTGGGGGTGCACACAGCAGAGAGTGAAGAGGGTGCAGATACAGAGGATGAGGAGGGTGCAGAAGTGGAAGGCTGAGTGAGACACTCAACCAACTCTGGTGTGTACTTTGACGTAATCGCACGCACCTTCTCCAACTTCCCACTTAGGCTCCGGCCTGGTGCACCTGCCCGACCCCTACCACCCCTGCGGAACTGCCTGCCATTTCCATTGCCTGTCATTTTCAAAATGACCCTGTGCCAAAGTCCCTAGAAAAGAGCACTATTTGTGGACGCAGGTGTATCGCAGGCCTCAATCAATATTTGGTGGAAGCAGGTATATCGCACTCCTCAATCAGTATTTTGTGGAAACAGGTGTATCGCAGGCCTCAATCAGTATTTGGTGGAAGCTGATAAATCAAACCCCTTAATCAGTATTTTGTGGAAGCAGGTATATAGAACCCCTTAATCAATATTTGGTGGAAGCAGGTATATCGCAACCCTCAATCTGTATTTTGTGGAAGCAGGTGTATCAAACCCCTTATTCAGTATTTTATGGAAGCAGGTATATCGCACCCCTCAATCAGTATTTTGTGGAAGCAGGTATATCAAACCCCTTAATCAATATTTTGTGGAAGCAGGTATATAGAGCCCCTTAATCAATATTTGGTGGAAGCAGGTATATCGCAACCCCTTAATCTATATTTTGTAGAAGCAGGTATATCAAACCCCTTATTCAATATTTTGTAGAAGCAAGTATATCGCACCCCTCAATCAGTATTTTGTGGAAACAGGTATATCAAACCCCTTAATCAGTATTTTGTGGAAGCAGGTATATCGCACCCCTCAATAGGTATTTTGTGGAAGCAGGTATATCACACCCCTCAATCTGTATTTTGTGGAAGCAGGTATATCGCACCCCTTAATCAGTATTTTGTGGAAGCACCCTGCTATGTGTCATCCACAGATCTCCCCCATAAGTGTCATCCACAGATCCCCCTCCCCATAACAGTGCCATCCACAGATCCCCCTCCCTATAACAGTGCCATCCACAGATCCTCCTCCCCATAACAGTCCACAGATCCCCCTCCCCATAGCAGTGTCATCCACAGATCCCCCTTCCATAACAGTGCCATCCACAGATCCCACTCCCTATAACAGCCCTGGCCCTGCCGCTCACAGCAGTAGACTAGTCCTTAACTGGAAGTAACTTTTACTTGAACTTTAAATTAGCGCATCTTTATGTCACGCCTAGCCCTGTAAATGTGCGGAGGTCTGTCAGACTGGCTGCACATGTCTGACTTCTCTGTTTGTTTTGATTTGGGTTTGAGCTGGATCCACCTTCCCTCAGGTGTACTGGGTTTCATTGTTAGTGAGGCTATTTATCCCTCCTTTCCCCAGTGGCCTGTGTGGGTTATAGTTCTTTCCTGGGAGCTCTTGATGTGTGGTGGATTGTCTGCTCCAGCTCTGCTCAAGATAAGTCCTCTCCGTTATTCCCCTTTGTGTGTTTTATCTAGGCCTCTAGGGAGACGCTTGCTTCTTCCTGGTTTGAAGAAGCAGGTTGCCTCTTCCCTTTTCCCTGCTGCTTAGGGTTTGCCCAGGGTGTTTAGGTTTAGGCACAAGGGCATGTGCATATCCACCATAAGGGTATGCACATGGGCACAGTAGTCTAGGGAAAGCTTTTAGGGATCGCTAGGAGGTGACCCTTTTCTCCCGAGCTTTTGGGCCTAGTCATTTGTTCTGTTTTTTTTTCCCTGTGTTTGGTTATTTCCCCGCCTACCTATCTATCGTGACATTATAACCCGCCTAAAAAAAAAAAAAATGTCATATGCCTGCTGTTTGCGAAATGGAGGCTATAGATGCCTTGGTTGATCGCATGCAGGGATTATCGCTGGAGGTTGCTGATCTCCGCAGTTCTGTTGCAAGGTGTCAGAATGCTCTGTCGTCTCCGATCCGTTGGAGGAAATCAGGTCTGCTTAGAGCCTAAAGTCACTCTCCCTGATAGGTTCTCAGGGGGTGGTGATGACTTTATTCGGTTCAGGGAGTCCTGCAGGTTGTATTTTTGTCTGTGGCCAATGTCATCTGGTGACAAGAGTCAAAGAGTGGGGATCATTATATCTCTTCTCAAAGGGGGCACGCAGTCCTGGGCTTTTTCTCTGCCGACCGGTTCACCATCCCTCCGGTCGGTGGATTAATTTTTTAGAGCTTTGGGCTTGATTTATGATGACCCAGACAGGGTCTCTATGGCTGAATCTAAGCTGTGCAGTTTGTTACCGGGAGAACGTACTTGTCACGGCGGGCGTGCACTCAGTATAACAGATAACGAACCAACCAGGCTCTGGGCGAGAGACAGGGGAAGGGTCACCTCCTAGCTAATCCCTGACCTCTTTCTCTGCACTGCTCAGCCCATCTACAGATCTTGAAGGTAGATCTGAGATGTCCCCGTGCCTAGGCTGACAAAACCCTGAATTCCCTGCCTGAGATGGTGAAGTGGGAAATAGGAGCAGCCTGCTCGCACAGAACCTGGATGAGATAGATGACACAAAACAACCAACTAGAAACAACACTTCTCTTCCTGAGCTGGAGCAGACAGCCAACCTTCCTTCCTAGCTTCCAAGATCACAATGATGAATATAATCCGCTCAGGGCACTGGGCAGAGGAGCTATTTAAACTAATGACTCCACCCAGTGCACCTGATGAGGGGCGGATCCAGCACGACTCCAAAACAAACCCTAAACTTGTGCTGCAATCCTGGCCGACCTCCGCACATCGTCAGAGTGGGGCATGACAGTACCCCCCCTTCTACGGGTGACCTCCGGACACCCTGGACCAAACTTATCCGGATGAGACCTATGAAAAGCCCTCACCAGTTGGCTGGCGTTGACATCCAACGCCGGAACCCACATCCTCTCCTCAGGACCGTATCCCCTCCAGTGCACCAGGTACTGAAGGGAATTCTAAAGAACTCTCGAGTCGAGAATCCTGGAGATCTCAAACTCCAAGTTTCCCTCGACTAGAACAGGAGGAGGAGGCAATGGCGATGGTTCCACCGGTCTCACATATTTTTTAGTAAAGACCTGTGGAACACATCATGGATCCTCCAAGTCTGCGGAAGATCCAGCCGAAACGCCACAGGATTGATCACCGCAGAAATTTTATACGGACCAATAAATCTTGGACCCAGTTTCCAAGATGGGACTCTCAATTTGATATTTTTAGTGGACAACCACACCAGATTACCCACACACAGGTCCGGACCAGTCATACGTCTCTTGTCAGCCATTTGTTTATACCTCTCACCCATCCTCTCCAAATTCCCTTGAATCCTCCGCCAGATAGAGGATAAGGCAGAAGAGAATCTCTCCTCCTCTGGCATCCCAGAGGAACCAGACACAGAGAAGGTACCAAACTGGGGATGGAAACCGTATGCGCCAAAAAATGGCGGCTTACCCGTGGACTCCTGTCTACGGTTATTCAACGCAAATTCTGCTAAAGACAAGAATGAGGACCAGTCCTCCTGATTCTCAGCCACAAAGCACCTCAAGTAGGTATCCAGGTTTTGATTAGTACGCTCCGTCTGACCATTCGACTGCGGATGAAAAGCCGAAGAGAATGAAAGTTGAATGCCAAGCCGAGAGCAGAACGCCCTCCAAAACCTGGAGACAAACTGTGTGCCCCTATCAGAGACCACGTCCGAGGGAATACCATGCAATTTCACAATATTATCCACAAAAATCTGCGCAAGAGTCTTAGCGTTAGGCAGACTAGTTAGTGGTATAAAGTGAGCCATCTTACTGAAACGGTCAACCACCACCAAAATCACTGTTCTCCCGGAGGAACTCGGCAGATCCGTAATAAAGTCCATAGACAAATGCGTCCAAGGACGAGATGGAATAGACAATGGAAGAAGTGAACCAAGCGGTCGAGTATGAGCAACCTTTGACCGAGCGCAGGTTTCACAAGCTTTCACGTAATTCTCAATACTCTTATGCAACCCTGGCTACCAGAACCTCCGGGACACCAGATCACAGGTGGACTTACCACCAGGATGTCCAGCGAGAACAGTATCGTGATGTTCCTTGAACACCTTGTATCGTAGGCCCTCAGGAACAAACAACCTCCCTGGGGGACAAGAACCAGGAGCCCCCTCCTGGGCTCCCAACACCTCCATCTCCAATTCAGGGTACAGAGCGAAGACCACCACCCCATCCGCCAAAATCGGCGCCGGATCTTCTGAATCACCTCCCCCAGGAAAGCTGCGAGATAAGGCATATGCCTTGACGTTCTTAAACCCTGGGCGAAAGGTAACCACGAAATTGAACCTGGTAAAAAACAGTGACCATCTGGCCTGCCTAGGGTTCAGACGCTTGGCAGATTGCAGGTAAGCCAAATTCTTATGGTCAGTATACACCGTAACGGGGTGAGACGCCCCCTCCAACCAGTGGCGCCATTCCTCAAAGGCCAACTTGATAGCCAACAACTCTCTATCTCCAACATCATAATTCCTTTCGGCAACCGAGAGCTTCTTGGAGAAGAAGGCACACGGGACCCACTTGCCAGGAGATGAACCCTGTGACAGCACTGCCCCAACCCCCACCTCTGATGCATCAACCTCCACTACGAATGGTTGAGACACATCCGGCTGCACCAGAATGGGAGCGGACTCAAAACGCTCCTTAACAGCCGAAAAGGCCTGCAACGCCTCATCCGACCAGACAGAGACATCGGCGCCCTTCTTGGTCATATCAGTAAGAGGTTTTACTAGGGTAGAATAATTTGAAATAAATTTCCTATAATAATTTGTAAACCCCAAGAACCGCATCAAAGCTTTCTGATTCTCTGGTCGGTCCCACTCCAGAACCGCCCGGACCTTTTCGGGATCCATACGAAAACCGGAATCAGAAAGCATGTATCCCAAGAACGGAAGCTCTTGCACCGCAAACAAACATTTCTCCAATTTGGCATACAACTTATTCTCCCGAAGGATCGTCAAAACCTGTCTCACATGATCCTGATGGGTCTTCAGATCAGGAGAATAAATTAAAATGTCATCCAGGTAAACTACTACGAACCTCCCCACCAAGTGATGAAAAATGTCATTGACGAATTGCTGAAATACTGCTGGCGCGTTCGTCAACCCAAAAGGCATCACCAGGTTCTCAAAATGACCCTCGTGCGTATTGAAGGCCGTTTTCCACTCATCCCCCTCCTTGATCCTGATCAGATTGTAGGCTCCTCTCAAATCCAACTTGGAGAACACCTTGGCTCCAACAATCTGATCAAAAAGATCAGAGATCAAGGGCAGGGAATATGGATCCTGGACTGTAATACGGTTCAACTCCCGGAAATCCAAACACGGTCTCAGTGATCCATCTTTTTTCTTCACAAAGAACAAACCTACTGCCACTGGAGACTTAGATGGTCTAATATGACCCTTTGCCAAACTCTCGGCGACATACTTTCGCATGACCTCTCTTTCGGGTTGAGAGAGGTTGTAAAGCCGAGACTTTGGCAACTTAGCGCCAGGAATGAGATTAACTGGACAATCATAGTCCCGATGAGGGGGCAATTCCTGAGCCCCACCCTCCGAAAAGAAATCCGCAAAATCCGAGAGATACGGAGGTAAAGCCGTAATGGACACTTCAGAAATAGATGTGACAAGACAATTATCCGAACAAAACTCGCTCCAACCAATGATTTGTCTCGCTTGCCAGTCTATAATTGGGTTATGTCTAGTCAACCATGGCAACCCCAAAACTATAGGAGCTGGCAAATCCTTCATTACAAAACAAGAAATAATTTCAGCATGTGAATCACCCACCCTTAAATGAATACCATGAACAATGTGAGTGAGACTCCTTTGAGGAAGAGGGGAAGAATCAATTGCAAAAACACGAATCTCGTTTTCTAACGTGCAAGTACTTAGTCCCAGGCCTTGAAGAAAAAGAAAGTCAATTAGGTTTACCCCAGCACCACAATCAAGGAATACATCAACAAACACATTTTTTGACTCTAGCGCCACCATAGCTAAAAGGAGAAAACGGGAACTGCAGGGAGCTTGCATACCTGTCTGCTCCACCACACCATTCATACTACCAAGTGTGAGGGAGTTTTTTTTTTCTTTTTTCTTTTTCTCTTCCACCTGTGATTTACCATGAGGACAAGAAAAAATAAAATGACCCCTCTTTCCACAAAAGTAACATAGTTTGTGCAATTTCCTAAAGTCTCTACTATCAGAATGGCAAGAAATCTGACCCAATTGCATGGGTTCCTCCGCTACTCCAGAGTTATAAGCAATATCACCCTGGGCAGAAGAAGAAACAAAACCACACGCAGGAGGGATCCCCTGCACAGAGGGACCCTTACCCCTCTCTCAGATACGTCTATCCAACCGTATAGCCAAAGACATTGCATTCTCTAAAGTATCCGGATACTCATGAAAAGCCAGGGCATCCTTCAACCTTTCAGATAACCCCTGACAAAACTGACTACGTAACGCGGGGTCGTTCCACCCCGACTCAGTAGCCCACCTCCTAAACTGTGTACAGTAACCCTCTGCAGTATGTTCACCCAGTAAAGTTACGCAATTTCGATTTCTGCCATCGAGACCCGATCTGGGTCATCGTAAATCAATCCCAGGGCTTGGAAAAAATTCC